>NC_068365.1:707112-758680 GCF_020536995.1 Dreissena polymorpha
TTTAAATGTGATGACAAGATAGTAGTATACATTGTGTAACTAATGCTCTCTAATAATACATACTAATTACTATTTGATCTCAAGACTATAGTCTCAAGTTTAAATTAATGATATTTTTATGCATATTAATGACACCATTTTTGTACATTTTCCACCCATCTATAGGGCCCCATTGGAAATAAGTTGCAAACCTTTCATGGGACATCCTGTGGTATATATATCATGTCTTGATTTCAACATCTTGTAACTACTTGTTATTTCAGATCTCTGCTAAATACACTTACTATTTACTTGTAACTGAATTTAAATGATTAACTTTGACTGTGATATTCAAAATGTGATATATCAATGCATTGTGATCCAAAACCTGTAATAATTGTTTTCCAATTATGAAATGTTGTAAATTGACTGTATTGTATGATCTGTACTTGTATGACATAAATTATATATACATATACATGAATAAATCAATATATAGAAAAGTGTGACTGACACTGTTTCCAGACATATTACAGTTAAATTACTTCATTTCAGTAATGGCAGTCAGGGATGGAAAATATCTTTTTACAATTGTTGCCGGCACTGTCAACCATATTTAGTGTTTTTGTTTCCCATCTAAAGAGTACTGACCCAAAACCATGGGCATGCCTGTGATATGTATCTTAAAGATTCTTAAAAGATAAATAATATAAATTTTAACAACACCACTGCTCAGATTTAACATTTCCAATACAGTATGTCTTATTTTGAGAGGCCATTCTGAATTGAGTTCATTTCCAAGGGCAAAGTTATGCCTTAATTTAATAATATTACCAAACTGAACATTGTAACAGACTGTCCCTAATTTTAATGGCACTGGATTGTTTAAGGCTCTGAAAAGCTAGTTGCCTGGCCGGGATTATAACAACATCTGGAATTAAAATGCCTAGGATAAAATATAAACAATATCTGCCAGAAGTTCTGTATGGTTGCAATCATCAAACGACAGAAATAATCGTTTTTCAAATTCAATCAAGCCCCACTCATTCCATTCCATGAAACCTTTCAGGTGTCTCAATACTGATTATAGCCCCACTGAGGGCTGTATGGCTATGGTCCATATACAGTTTGTGACTGCCTGGCTGGTCACTATAATGCCATTGGGACCAACGTGGAGTTTACTATTTCTTATATTGCATCCAAGAGTTTTATCTGTACCACTGTACAGTGTTGTACGATTGTTTATGGTATAGAACATTAACATATTGATTAAATCTCAAAGTTTGTCGCCTGCCGCCGAACATTAGCAATGTTGCAATGAATATAATTTAAGAAATAATGATTCTCTTAAGTTTGAATAATGTTGATGTTTTCACTTCAATAAACAACTATTTTGCTTTCTTAACATTTTATTAAAATTTGAATATTTTGCATGCAATAATATCTAATTTTAAACAATATCATTAATAAATATTCTATTATATTACTCTTTACAGATATTGGTCATTATATATCTATATTATCGGTTGATTTAGTGAAAATTTGTTGGTGTGTAACCCGAACTATATTTTCGGTGTAATATCTTCCGCCTAGAGGCGTTAGACATATCCTTCCACCAAATACACCCGAGAGACGATCGCCGATATGGCGGAATTGTCCGAGGTGTCCCGATTGTTAAGGAATAAATCGTCTGCTAATTAACAAGGGAGAGTCCACTTGCACGGGTGATAACAACGCAATAGTATAAGATTACGCGTGTTTATATTCACCGTTCTCAATTTATAAAACGTTGAACATGAGTTAAACAATAACTACATGGCACTATAGACAACAACAAAAATGCTCCACAATCGCTTAAACCGACTATAAAAAATGTAATATCACAATAATGATCTTTTAAAAAGGTAATCGGCGTAAATGATGACTTTGAAATAAAGTTTGAAATTTACGTTTCTAAATAATTTAATTGAAAACAAAAGTTAAACAATCGTGTTTTTCTTCACTTGTAAGTCGCATATTTACCGCATAAAATGTGTGTTATAATAGTCAAACCAGACATTAGTATAAGTAGATAAAATATACTATGGGAGTGAACACTATAATGTGTCCTCACATAGCTTATTATGAGATTATTTTTTCATCATCGAAATATATCGTTTGTTAATATTTGATTAACATGCAGTTTTCTTATAGCCGCGTCATGCGAAAATGTGTCTTATGGTCTTTCGACCAGCGTAGCTCATGTTGTAATGTGGTTTGTCTGAGAATTTACTACAATGCTGGTTAATACCAATACTTTTATTATTAAAATTATGTTGTGGTTCATTCTTTGACTCAAAGCAAGCGACGGGTACGCTCACGTAGTGAGTTACGAAAGTAAACCTGCATTCACACATAGAAAGAACGGGTCAACTAGGTGCTACGTTTCCTTTGTTTACTTCAGTTAGAGTTCAATTCTTTACATACTTCCAATCATAAAGCCCCGGCTTTGGGATATCTAAAGTTTCACTGGTTGGTTATAAGTAGAAGTTTACAAAGGCTTCATATAAGTTTTTGCGAATAATACGTCTCGCGAAAGTGTATATTTTTGCATAATAAAAGTCATAGTAGTCATAGTCGCATGGTATTTGTGTTTTGCGTGCTTTTTCGTCACGTGGTACATTTTCGCGGGTGTTTGTGCGTTTTTTGTCACGTGATCATAAGATGTTCTCGGAAAAATAATAGTTCATCGAAACGATAGAATGAAATTATTTAGTTTGTACAATCGAGTTTTTTTCAAGACGATAGTTTTATCAAAATGATTGATGATTTATAATTTATAAGTTTATTGATTTCAAAATAACTAAAATAGTAGTTTATTCGCTGCTCAATGATATATTGTTTACTCCCCGCGCTTGATCGCGCACCGACTGTCAAAACATTCGGTTTAGTTGAGCAGAACAGTCGGTATCTCAAGCAAGTTTCTGCTTGCTGCTGAAGAACGCTAAAAGTTTAACTATATTGTCAATTAAACAAAACGTGAAAAGGCCCATTTAAGAGCAGTGATGCGACGTTGGGCTCGTGACTTCAAAATAATTGAGCTTTGCTTTGGGAAAACGGGGTTTAATAAGTGTACGTAGAATGTGTCGTCTGTGCCTGTGCAGTCTAATCATGGATGAAATCTGTACGCCGCAATTCATTTTTTTCGATTAAAAATTAGGTTTTTATTAACGAAATTCATTAACTATGTTTTAAACTTAGCCTTTAAAAAAAAGTCGTTGTTCATGTAAAAATTCAATTTTAATAAACTAATATGTACTTTTAAAAACATAGTCATACCACCAGATAAAGAGAAACACCATCCGGTATTAAGCCGTTAACAGTTGTATGTAACTCCAAACATGAATGAGCCAGAGTAAATGTGACCGATCTGTTCAGTCTTGGTTAACGTCAAAAGTTTATTACATGCTATGTAACACTTTTCTGACCTATGTGTATATACAGTATGTTTACATTTATCGCATACACGCGTACACTCACTTATCTGAGGTGATTTATGTTGTTTGTTTTTTTACAAAACGACTTATTTTCAGTTATGTGTTGGGCAAAATCAAAATTGATATGTTTATACATATGCGTTGTGCGTAAGTGTGCCGTTTATGCGTGCGTCATTTAGTGTATAAAGTTGTAATCGTCGAATTACTGGACATACTAGTAATTAATGTGCAATGTCTAGTTTATCAATATGTTTTAAACAAGTATTCATTTTTTTATTTGGCCTCATGTTAAACGGTATTGCACCGTCTCTTGTGTTATGCAGTGGTATACGTTAGTCGCGTTATGCAAACATGGGTTTTATGTCATATGCGGCCAGCGTAGCTTCAGTCCAGCATGCGTATTGGCGCAGTCTGTTAAGGAGCTATTGTTTCCGCAAATACGACCACAAAACCTTGATCGATTTTAAAGCTGTCTGTGTAGCTCCTGGCCAGACCTCACGAATGCACGCGCTGGAATGGAGCTACACTGACCGCCTAAGGCACAATACCGATTTGTCTCGTAACGCGGCTCATATCTGATTTAAAATCAACTTCCCGTCTTCGCAAACTAGCAAGAATCGAAGATAAATGTATTAAGTTGGCGCAATAGCTTTTGCGTTGTGGTTTAATATATAAACACACTTAACCTCTTTTATGCTGGGGAAACATAATATATTGTCTCATTATGTATTTAGTTCAGTGTTTGAACGTATTTCGCTTAAATAATATCATTAGTTTTGCTGCGTCCTGAAAATATTTTTATGTTAAATCAGGGACAACACTTAACGTTTAAATGGAAGTATATTTTATCAACAATACAGTCTAGGCAAACAATGTCGTTATGATTAATTTTGGCGAACTGCACAGCCCTATCTGAGACGAAACTTTGCGCACATGCATTAAACCTCTTTGTCACAGAACGAGGATCGATTCTGTGTAGTCTTGCTGTTTTTATTGTTGATATAGCGAACATTGCAGAACTTTTTACATATATTTCAAACTACATATACGATACGTATATATAATCCAAATGATTGAAAGCTTGCGCATTCGACTTTCCACGTGAAAGTTTGTGATTTAAACAACGTTTGAAGAACGTTTATGATAATAAATCATTGCTTTACATAACAGGAGCAATGAATACGTTGCATGCGTTTTATTGTACATAAACACGTGATATTAGTGTTAAATAGCATGCTTGAAGATTGCGACAAACACAATTGTGTACAGCAGAATGCAAGACTTTTAAAATTATGTTATAATTTAATTTTCTTTTTTAAATACCAAAAGCTGATAGAAAGGATTTTATATCTTTATTGTGATTGCGTTAACATCGCTTTATGACCAGAAAACGTAAATCATCAAAACAACCGCCATATAACGATCAGACAACAACAAACAGAGACGCCAAAAAAGGCAAACAAATAAAAAAAAAAAGGCACACAATGTTCAGTGTACACAAGGATACGGTCAGTAACGGGCAAATTAGCTAGTTCAATATTCCAAACCATGACATGTTATCGGAAATACTTGGTCGTTTTAAATCAATGGTCAATAAAATTTCACGAAAGGAATATCACACACGCACACATGACTATAATTATTGGCGTCGCACTGAAATGCGGCGACTCGTATGTAATACGTTTTGTTTCGCTTATGGGAGGAGAAGTTATTTTACGGATCAATGTATATATTTTTGTTGTCAGATTATCTTGCATGGTGGTGATTTTTTGTGTAAATTAGTGCAAATAAGTACTGCATGTGTGCCTATTACATTTACTACAACATTTATTGCCAATAATGCAATGCTAATTCTTTTAATTAATAACTGATCACAGGGACTGGGCAATAATAACAGATCACAGGGACTGGGCAAATACGCGAACCGGTGAAACTTTCTGGTTTTTTATAAAATATAAACATAATCAAAATATATTTATTTATAGCGCAGACCTTTGCTGTTCGAGTTTTGGTTAACGCGTATTTTCTTCAATTTTACAAGACGGCAGCGATTACACGGTTTATTGCTTTATTGATAACCGCTACACTACAGTCACTTATTAATATCTTAGTTAGAAGGTGAATTTTCAAGCGGTTCCGTAGTGTAATGGTTACACGCTCGCTTCACATGTGAAAGGCCCAAGGTTCGAGCCCCAGTAGACTCAAATTATTTCATTTGTGTTCTATGTTCACTTTTTGTTTTGATGTATAGACATTTTAGTGTAAATAAATATGCTGTTGTATTGTAACCATTTTTTGTTTTTATTATGCCCATGAAATATATGTGTGAGAGGGTGGGGAGGTTCGTAAACACATTAAAAATTTACAGTGTTTTCATATCAACAAGTACTCAACCCCTATCGTCAATGAGCAACGTACGAATAAGTTCAGAATGATCTCCCATTAAAGTTGAGAACAATATGAAATAACGCTTATAAGATGAAGCAGATTTTTTTAAACCTACACAGTTCTGTTCCATTAATGAAAACTGCACACGGATGCCAGTAAAAAAGGAAACCAATGTAAATAAAATGAACTATGAACTGTTTGGAAGTTACAACACAAAATCATAGATAATAGTTATTTGGGGGTTATAACACAAAATCATAGATAATGGTTATAGCAGTATCTTTTTCTATTTTGTTAAAAATAATCGGCCAATAAATGAATATTTACAGTAGAAAACAAATCGTTCCATGTAACTTCATTGAGTGCCTTTTACACTGAAATTCCCGACGCCCTTTGATGCTTTGCATCAATACTTATCTTGTATACTTAATGAATGCATTTCACTGTTAAGCCTACTCAATGTGAGTTTTTGAGATCACCTTTTGTCCGTCGTGCGTCACCCGTTAACGTTCCCGTCAAAGATGTTTACTTAAAAGCAGGGCAGATTGTGAAGAAACTTACACGCATAACCTTGGGTTATTAAAGCCGTTCATATCGTTACAGTCCTACGCAGAAGACGTGATCTAAAGATAAATTAAAAAAAAACACATGTTTTCTTCCGTGAAACTTGATGGAATATAGGTTTCATATTAGGTATGTACAATCGTTAGTGATCGTTTACAACAGTAAATGTTTAATATTCAACTGGTTAATGAATGTATTGCATTTAAGAATACGTATTGTCGTGCCTAAACCAAGACATGAACCACCAACGGATAATCTCCCTTAAACTCTGAAAGTTAAGAATATGTCATTTTCGGCTAAAACTAACCTTTATATTAAAAAGATCATTTATTCATTAATGATTAATAAAATATAAGATTGGACAATACTACAAGTTACTAACAGTGCTTAATACAAGTATACACAGCCGTCAGAGTGACTTGCTGTTAAACCTTTCAAGGGCGTGTTTTCTAAACAGTAAGTAACTGGCCGCTAAGAGCTTGATTATTTTGATTATTAACATATGTGTTGTGAAGTACCAGAGTCATGAAGTGATTTTTTTAAAAGAACTAATACACGATTTTTAATTTAACTATGGATACTAAATATACTGAACGCAACTACTTCGCAGTACCAACGTTCATAGAATCTATAAAACAAATTTACACAAATACCAAGACATCTACACGAAAAACACTACATGATGCTTTATAAGGAAAAAAATATATTGTTGTATACAATTTTGCCGTTTCGAATGTATTTGTTTTGTTAAGAACATATATTATATCTGAATTTCTGCGTTTCTTCAATGTATAATTATTAAAAAGATACAAACTATGCATACGAGTTTAGCACACCTTTATCAGGATGTGTTTTCACAATCGATGTGAGTGAGTTATTAGAATGGAAAGAAATTTAAACTAATCTCGAATACAACGACTTTATTTAAAGTCGATACAATAACAGATAAGACTTACACATAACAAGATCTGAAACGACGCTAACAAAAATTAGTCTAACGTTCATAATGCTTAATGTTAAGTTTGCGTGTAAAATACTAAAACGAATTTGTCAAATGTCGCTCCGAACGTTACATATAAGGCGATAGATAACTTATACAATAGCCTGCAATTAAATAAGGAAACTATTCAAGCATTAAATGATTATATCTAAGAGCTTGTATTTTATAGAGGTAAATAACCCGTATTTTTAGTAAGGATATTTATAGGCATAAATAAATTATCCTATTAATGGTCGATATGCCCCTTTGATTTTGAGAAGACTGTATTTGCTGACCTCTATACAAGTCATTCGTCGAATACAGTTAGATCATCACCTGACCGAGAATCCCCTTTCGTGTTTATGTTGCTAAATTAATTTCGCTTTGATGATAAAAAATATTGCAATGTGTGCTACTGGCACTGCATTACATGTATGCAAATTTATATTTAAGCAAAAATTGACATTCATTTATATAATAAACAAGAAATCTGATACTTAAAAACAACTTAGTAGATATTGTTTAATGTACAATGTATTACTCAAATTCATCATCACACAATGAGACAACACAATGGTCACTAAACAGAGTGTGCTTTTCAATTGTGACATACATTTTATGAATTAATACTTGTAATAGAAATACAGAAAAAAACGTCTAGAGCTGCCTGGGAACTATCATTTTTAATATCAACAATTCATTTGACATGCCTGATTGCAAATTATTAATTCCACTATTCTTTCACATTGTTTTCACACCTGATATTTGTTATGCTGTATATTCTTTTTGCTTACAGACATACAGTCTCTTCACAATAATTGCAGTTTCTTTACAGTCCACTAACGTTGAACATTACAGAGTCACAATTGCTAATGTTTCAGTCCCGTTCAAGCTTTATAAGTCCAGAATTGCTTCGTTGTTGAGTAAAAAGCACGTAGTCAGTTTTGCTCAGCAGAATGCTGCATGGAATGTGTGAAGTCCAGCATTTGACAGAGCAGCTTCTAAAAGAAAATCAAAGAGAATCCATAAAATGTACATATGAATTAGTCTATTACCAATGTGTATGTAAGCATATTTTGATTTTTTACAGTTTAAAACAGTTTGGTACGAAAATGATCGAGTATGAGTCGGAGATGCAATATTGTTTACAATCACAACGTAACTTAATACATCACAAAAGAAAGGGTCTTTAGAATAATCACGTAGAATATACTCAAGAAATAACTCCAAAACTTAATAAAATGATAACTTTTATGTTCCATTAGTTTGACTGAATAATAATGACCTTAATTAAATTTAAAATCGGCGAAATTTTGTATGTGCCGAAAACAGTTCCCTTGTTATCAAAGGTAATCTTTAGCAATATAATTATAGATTGATGTTTTATGTAACCAAACGCAATATTTTAATTGAATAATTACTTACCAATCGAGTGCATTCCATTAATTTATTAAATTTGAACAATGTAACCATCCACCAGAGTATGTCAGTTTCAATTTTCACTTCTTAATGACGTATTGACGAAAGCAGTGACGTCACACAGACATGTATAGTTGTCGACGAAAGAAACGCGGCCGTTCATGTTGTGAACAAATTAAACTTTTAAACAATTGTTTATTTATGTAAAGGGATAATATTAACTATAGAATATTGGGTTCATTGAAGAAGTTAATTCGAAACTAATCTTATTCGATATTGTAAACCGGAAGTACGCAAATAATTTAGACGGGTTATCTTTTTTAAGATTTTGTTAACAACATCTAGAGCAATGTTCAATTTGAAATCTATTATGGGAAACAGGAAGTGTCACACAGGGAGGCAAACAGACGTTTTTTGATCGTAGAAAATCATATAATGCAAGGAGATAGAGTACCATTACCTACAAAATAATAAATTTCTTGTCGTATTTTTATTGAGGTATGCAAATACATGCGATATGGCGTTTGTCGAGGTGTCTTTGTTGCTACATCGGTCAAGTAAACTGCCCATGCATCGCGAAAACAGACGACGCGGCAGGAAATATTTGACTTCAATACCCTATCAAGATACAAGATACAAGATACAAACTTTTATTTCAAGTCGGTTAACACTAAATAACAGTATAACATTAGCTATGTATAGCTATTGACCGACACATATAAATAGTAATATGGTTATGTACAAGGCATAAATAAAATAAATAAATTTTCATATTTCTTGTTAAAATATCAAAGGCATATTTAGTTTACTAACAAAGCACATGATAATAACTTAGCAACTATAAAATAACTAAGCAACTATATAATAACTTAGCAGCTATATAAAAGATATAAACACATAAAAAAGTAAGCTTGTAATTAAAACATAATTATTTACTTAAATAATTATAATGATTTAACTTAAAGCATTTTCAATAGTTGTGATGAAAGTATATTTACTTAATAATGATTAAGCTTATTTATAAAAAAGCATATATCACAGTGTGCATGAAACATAAGAAACATGCAAGCAACAAGCAGCCAAAATTTTAGCAACTTAAACAAGCAAGCAACAAAAAGCCAAAATTTAAGCACTTACATATTCAATGAAAGTTTATTTTACTTATAATGATTTAACTTACATATTTATATTAAAATCAGGTTCGTTGCATGAGTAAAAAGAAAAGGGTATATCACAGTGTGCATGCAACATAAAAGCAAGCAAGCAACAAAATCTAAAAAATGTAGCACTTTAAACGAGCTAGCAACAAAAAGCCAAATAAAAAGTTTTTTCAAAAGTACTTGTATTTGGCTTATTAATCACTTTAAGCACTTTTTAAATACACAATGATAAGCTTATATCACAGTATGCATGAAAACATAGAGCATGCAAGCAACAACAAAAAGCAAAAATTTAGCAGCTATGTTTGATACATGCTATACATTCAGATAAGTAAATTTGTATTTCAGAAAAGTGATACAAATAAACGGTCAACGCCCGCTTCGCGGGCTTTTGCCCGTATTACTGTTTCCTCACAAATATCATAACTTTAAAGAAAATTTGCGAATCGGAAACAATTTTATTTTTAATTGTTGCCAATTAGCCAAAACGTGAAAAGGCCTCTTTAATGTCTAATATATGACTTCGGACGCGCATTGGATAATTATTTCACGGTGAAGGACACACGAAAATCAACGAAAACAATTGATACTTTTGTCTTGTTTAACATTTATAGCGAAACCTGATCAATTCTTCAAGGACCAGTTTAGTGCTTTAAGAGCACTGATGCAACGTTGAGCTCGCAACTTCGCTTCGGGAAATCGGGGCTAAATGTTGACACGTAAAAAATGACGTTCATGATTAGCCTGTACCATCAAATCATGGACGAAAGTTTTACTTTTGTATAGATTTTTTTTCTGAAAAGGAAATCTCTGTTTGATGAAATTCCTTAACTATGTTTTAAACATAGCGTTTTGAACAGATTTTAAATAAGATAATATATAGTTTTCAATACAAAGCCTAACCACAAAATGAAAAGAAACGTTACGAATTAAGCCATTAAACGCTGTATGCACTCCAAACCTGAATGAGCCGAAGAGAATGTGACTGATCTGTTTGTAGATAATTTAACCGTTTGTCCAGATTGAATGTGACCGATCTGCCCAGAGAAAATGTGACCGATTTGTTCTTAAAGAATGTGACATATATGTCCAGAGAGAATGTGACCGATTTGTCCTATTAGAATGTGACCAATATGTCCTGAGAGAATTTGACTGATCTGTCCTGATATGTCACTTATCTGTCCTGAGGGAATATGACCATATAATATTTTTGGAGATAATGTGGTCGATCTGTCCCGAGAGAATGTAACCGATCTCTCCGGAGACAATGTGATCGATCTATCTTGCGAGAATGTGACCGATCTGTCCTCAGAGAATGTGACCGATCTCTCCGGAGACAATGTGATCGATCTGTCTTCCGAGAATGTGACCGATCTGTCCTTAGAGAATGTGACCGATATGTCCTGAGAGAAATTGACCGATCTATCCTGAGAGAATGTGACGATTCTGTTTGGAGAGAATGTTAACGATCTGTCCGGAAATAATGTGGCTTACGAGAAGGATAGAAATGTCGACGCTACGAGTGCTGGCAGGTCATTAGCTCAGGGGCGGTAATCCAGAAGCATCTTAAGTTAAATTATATTCTTATCCTTAAACCAGGAAATTTTCTTAAGTGTATCAGTTGATATTGCAATAGTTTGGCATCAGGATTTATATTAAAATAACATCATTATGACAAAGTTATTTCAGCAAAATCAACAACACATGTGTTAGCTTATGTGAAAAAAAATAAAACATTGTAATTTTGAACTTAAGTAAAAATATTTAAGAAATGACTTAAGATCTTTCTGGAATACCACCCCTGTCACAGATTAAGGGCGAATGGCTGTTCCATGATACAAGAACTGTATATTCATGTATTTATTACATACATGAGCCTCGCTCCTTGTAACCGCACAGGCTTATCTGGGAAGACATTTTGTGTTCTGACTGATTTTTCGTTTAGAAGAGACATTTTTAAACAACATTTCCATAACAGCGGAAAGTGTAGTCCCTTCTAAGACTGTACGCACTTGCAGTAAGCCCAGTAGTTCCAGAACAAGGGTCGGATTACGTCTGGATTACAATTAAACCATTTGAAACTTAAGCTAAGAAATTATCGGTTTGTATGTCATGTCGTGTAACTTACCAATCGATCTACAAACTTGACTTCATACTGACCAACTTAAGTCTTGGTTAACACCAAATGTTAATTTAATGCCGTTACACATTTCTGACCTATATGTGTATATTCAGCATGTTTTTACATTTACTGCATACATGTGTTCGCTCACTTATATGAGGTGATTTATTTTATTTTAGTTTTTACAAAACGACTTATTTACATGAATGTGTTGGGCAAAACCGAAAAAAATATGTGTATACATATGTGTAGTGCGTTAGTACGCCGTTTATGCGTGCGTCATTTAGTGTATACAGTTTTTCATCGTCAAATTAATGAACATACTAGTAATGTATGTGCAATGTCTAGTTTATCAATACGTTTTAAACATGTTTTCTTTTTTTATATTGCTTCATGTTATACGGTATTTCACTGTATCTTGTGTTATGCCTTGGTATACACAAGTCGCGTTATGCAAACATGGGTCTGAAGTCACATTAGGCCAGCATATCTAAAGTCCTGCCTGCGAATTGGCGCAGTATGGTCGAAACTTTAACTTCTTCTGCAGCAGAAAAATCATGCTCGACCAGCATTTAGTTTTAGAATAAGCCCTTGAACCCGTCAGCCAATCAAATTTGAGCTTACAAACGGACGACATTAGCTCTATGGAAACGAAATAGACCAGACAATAAATTAAGAAAAACTGCTACAAACTCATAATCTGTGTTTTAATCAATTATTATTAAATTCTCATCATTTTTCGTAGTTGTTCATAAAATAATTATTAAGCTTTAAAATCTATAAGCCAAGTAGGAACATGCAAATTTGGTTGATCAATTGCTCCAACATTACATGATTAATACCTATGTGTAATCTGATTCTGATTGGCTGATGCCATAATCTAAAAATAAATGCTGGTCGAGCAGGATTTTTCTGCTGCAGCAGAAGTTAAAGTTTCGAACCCTTTGGTGCGCCATAAGTCTGGTAAGAAGCTACTTCGTCCGCTAATACGACCACGAAACCTTGATCGATTTTAAAGCTGCCTGTGTAGCTCCTGGCCAGACCTCGCGAATGCACGCGCTGGAATGGAGCTACACTGACCGCCTATGGCATCATACTGATTTTCCCCTAACAAGGCTCATATCAGATTTCAAATCCACTTCCCGTCTTCGAAAACTAAATTCATGTTTGCAAAAAAATAATTTAAATGTTTGTAGCTGGCACAACAAAGGTTGCGTTGTTGTTTCATAATACATGTATATAAACATAAGTGTACTATTTTATGCTGAGAAAAATAATACATGTACACATAATTTATTTGGGTTAGTTTTTGACAGCATTTCGGATAAATAATATCAATATTTTGGGTGCGTTCTGAATTTTTATTTTTTTAATTTGAATAAGTATAAATATAAAATCGTAGCGAGTAGTTTCCCACACAAAAATTCTATTCAAAACCAAGTATGTATACCTATTTAAAATAAACTTTTATAATAACGCGCAACCGAAATAAAAACCGTTGTCTATGAACAGATTAACACGTTAAAGTGGAAATTATTTCAAATATTAAGCGATAAAATACCATGTTCTGTAAAGAGACGTTTACTTAACAGTTTTTGAACTTCATTTTCAAGTCGCGTATTAGTAAAAGTGATCGCTTCAAGCTCAGACTGTACAGCACTTGCAGTCATATTACAGCGAATATTGGCGCTTGTTTTGGAATGATAAAGTGTCATGCAATATAAGTCTGTTCAGTCCGCACAGGCTAATCAGGGACGAAACTTTACGCTTTTATGGATTGTTGCGTGCATAGGAAGTCTCTTCTATCACAAGTCCCCGTCTAGGCTAAAAGTGTCGTCCCTGACTAGCCTGTCCGGACTGCACAGGCCTATCTGGGTCGAAACTTTCCGCACATGCATTAAATCACTTTTGCACAGAGCGAGGCTCAAATATTAGTATTTGTGTTAACCCTTTGCATGCTGGGATAATTGTCGTATGCTAAAATGTCGTCTGCTGAATTTCTAAAATTAGCATTTATTTTCTTCGATTTTTTTCAGAGAATACTATCAGAATAGCAAACAGTTTGGATACTGATGAGACGCCCCAAACTGTTTGCAAAGGCCTTCAAAATTCGGTTCCAGCACTGAAAGAGTTAACGTTGATATAGCGGACATTGCAGAATAGTGTACATATATTGAAATCAACATACACGATACGTATTGATAAATCTAAATAACTGAAACGTAACGCATTTGACTTCCTTTGTGCAAGTGTATTATTCTGTGATTCAAACCACGTTTGGAGAATTATTAATGATGATAAATAATTTCATAACATAACAGAAGATATAAACACGTGTTATGCATTGTATTGTACAGAAACATGTAAAAATTAGTGTTGTTTAACAACATACATATAATTGTAATAGTGCATGACAATATTGACATCCTTAATAACGTCTATAATAATGAGCGCGAAATCATAGTAAGTGTCGCAAAATGTCAAATTACACTTGTCCATTCCCGTGACAGCTTTGCTATTACAGCATGAACTGAAAGGCCAAACTGTCAAAGCTAAATTAACCGTATTCACCACGCTAATTTCCTGGATTTTCGAGATGTCCTCTTGTTGGTTTTGCTCGCCAGCGAATTAAATATAACGGGAACCGACTTGAGCAGGCAGACGGCCACGAACGTAAGCCGGATGCTGTTCATGACGAAGACGAAGCCGCGCTGTTCAGGGGCCTCATACGACACGTCGGCGGCAGAAAGATAGCGACGAAGCGTCCGGTACACTCCGAATATTAATATGTCCGCGAAGAAGATTTCTAGTAGACTTAAGATGGCGTCCTTTATCAAACGGACAGATAGTCTTCGGTAGAGCGCCGGTAAGCAGATGAGAATCCAGACCGCGTATAAGAACACGAGAATGAAGGTATCGAGAAGCTCGTCGACACTACGGCTGGTTGCGCTCGCTAACATGACGCCGACTATAAAAGCGCACAATGTTTTGTCCCAATATCTCATGTGTCTCAAATACGATACAGTCGTCCGCCAGGAATTCGACACATCAAACCACGAATTGAGCTTTGCAGAAGACATCGTTTAAAGCTGGACTGATATAATATGTTTATTTCGTAGTTGACGTTGTTTTGTTTGTTATTAATACATGACGTCACTTCCGAATTAAACGTTTGTGCGCATTAAACATTAAAGGGACGTTACTGGCTGCGGGACTACGTTACTTATCTATAAGCATATTAAACTAATCCTAGAGATAAACTTTGCACACAATGCATTTGAGCGTAAGAAATATACGAATTTAGGTCTTATTTTAACAAGGCGTTAAACATCATAACTATCATCGATATTTTATTATTATTATTATTATTATTATTATTATTATTATTATTATTATTATTATTATTATTATTATTATTATTATTATTATCATTATAATTATTATTACTATTATTAATTATGTATTTTATTTTATTATTATTATTATTATTATTAATTATGTATTTTATTATTATTATAATTATTATTAGTATTATTATTATTATTATTATTATTATAATTATCATCATTACTTATTATTATTATTTTTATTATCATCATCATCTGTTTAATTATTATTATTTCTTGAAAAGACTTATATCGCATAACGTCTTCGTTACATATTTGCGTCGCAGGGTCCGTGCTTATATTGTATGAATAATATAATTATAAAGAGTATACATGTCAATTTAGGTCTGGAATATTCAGACAAACAATTCCCTATGCTTATCGTTATATAAAACATGCTGACCATCATATTAAACTCGGCTGTCGTCTCGTAGTTTGTTGTGCCCCCACACGATGGTGCAGTGGTGGATAGTCCGTATTTGTATAATATACATACGATTTGCTTGATTTAACCTGCCGGATCTTTCGGCAATGTTCAGTCTGATCAAACTCACTATCTATGTGTGGATTGTCTCAAGACATCGTTCTTCACGCAAAGAAATTGAAGTAATACTCTTAGCAATATGTGTAAATATTTAGTGTCTGTGTTGTATACATATATTATGATGTATTTTGTGCAAGTTGTATCAAACAGTAAACAGCTCTCTGTGTTTTTGTGTGTGGCTTTTTGAGCGCTTGTGTCGGGGCTGCTTAGTGGGTGACATAATTTGTGCAACACTACATCTCGTATAGCTCAGAGTGCTTAGCGGCAATACATGTGTTTTATAATACTATTGTAATGCTCCGTAATGTGTAACATTGTGTTTATGAGATGTTAATACACTATTAAATCTGGTACATATAATATATTGTATGTAATTTCAATATTCCTACACATATACTATGTTAACAAAAACTAATTATCTAAAAGTATATGTGCACTGTTCGATTAGAAAAACTTGGCGTGTAATATTAAAGGTGTCGTGCATATAGCGTGTCGTGCTAATAGCGTGTCATCCTTATAGCATGTCATGCTTATAGCATGTCGTATTTGAAACGTGTACCAGTCATTTGTTTAAAAGAACCGATAACGGTGAGAACAAACAAACACGGTTCCATATCTTCCACTTAATTTAGGTCCTCAATTGTGAATTCGCAATACGCTTTAGGGGGGAGCGGGGTATATACAGAACTGATTTGAAATACGGTTAGATTTGGTATCGTATAATATTTGGTAAATATTCCTAAAAGCTGATTACAAACGTTTTGTTCTTTATCTTTAATGGAAAAAAGTTTAAAAACACAGCATGCCTGCACTTCTAAATTATGTATCTCTCCATGTTTATGTTATTAAGTATCTCTCCATGTTTATGTTATTAAGTATCTCTCCATGTTTATGTTATTAAATGAACGCATTACACCCACGTGATTTCAAGACAACTCTACAAACAGTTCTCGGTTGGAGCAAATATTAGGGGCATTAGATGCATCTATCTGGTTAATAATTGCAAATGAAATGTACACTCGCTACTATTATCCACATAACAAACTGATATTATCGCAGTATAAAGTTCACAGACAATAATCATGCGATGCAAATGGGGCCTAAATGTCATGCCACACGGTATCATCACGTCAGATAATCCATAATTGCCCCTGGCTAATTTTATCGTAAATTGTTGACAAGCCGATTAAATACCGCTTGGAACTAGCTTTAAATATTCGGAATCTAAAGGGAGTAAAGCGAGTAACCATTGTTGTCATAACTGAGGATAGGACGCTCACGAAACCAGTTTCAAGGTAAGATTTATATGTCTTCTTTTCTTTTGTGAATGTTGGTATTAAACGGTACGGTATTATTAAGTTGATAAGATTTGGAAAGAAATGTATAGGTAAGATTAATATAAATAATTTTTCATTCCGATAGAAAGTGTTATTTGTGTCTGTTTCTGTTTGAATGATAATAAAACAGAGAGTTACGTGTCAAAAATCTGTAAAATACCTGTATTGTGTTTTATATCGAAAGTTTAAATGTGCATGAATTCGTGTTATTTGTATAATTTTCTTCTTAATGATTATATTGACATTATAAATGTCAGTAAATGGTGGTTAAATTTAAAAATATTAATGAAAATATGTGCTTTTTAACTTTATACGGCAGCAAAAGTATGTGAAAAAACATATTAATGCCATTTTTACTTATCTTAACAAAATTGTGTATTTGAACTGTAACTTATTTTTATATTAAGCTTCGTTCTGAGCAACTGGGATTAATTAATGTGTTTAAACTTTAAAGTAGCATTACTATTCAAAATCAACGATGATTTCGCACAATTGTTCGTAAAATATACTTAACCAATTAGAAAATCAGTGTTCCTTATGGCAAAAACCGAAATTTCAACGTCAGATGTGGTCTGGTAAAATAGATGTTTGTAGATACAAAATGCTCGTTTTTATTATTGTTTTGCATATCTTTTCATACGACACATGAACACTTCAATTGTGTTCGTGTGTCGTATTCGGGGGGAATTAATTGTGGCCACAAATAAATAAAAACGAGCATTTTGTATCTACAAAAATCTATGTAATCATACCACATCTAGCGTTGAAATTTTGGCTATTGCTATAAGGAACACTGATTGTTAAGGTGTTAACTTTATTTTACGAAATACTTAACGAAATGTTCGTTGATTTTGAGCGTTATAGAGACTTTAAAGTGTCGTCCAGATTACACATGTTTAGTCCGACGGGCTTATCAGGGACGGCACATCCCATCTAAACTGGATTTTTGTTTAGAAGAGACTGCCTTAAAGCGAAAAACTCAATTTAAGCGGAAAGTGTCGTTCCAGATTAGCCTGTGTGGACTGCGCATGCTAATCAGAGACGACACTTTCTGCACACACATGAAAGCATGTTTCCCCAGAGCAAGGCCGATGTTATCCAAAGTTTAATTAAAATATAACAAACGTAAACAAAAGGGTAAATACCGTTCCTTTCAGATGATTGCTGTTATAAAAAGAATGGGGCTCGTGGTCACGTGCCTTGCCCTTCTTGTGCTGCCGTTGACCACAGCAGGGGTGTACTTCCCACGTGATTCGGATGCAGACGACATAAGCATGTTCCCGCCTAAATTGTCTACTGCCGACCGCTTTCTTGACCTTTCTTCCAACGTAGAAAGCCGAAGTCGTCCGAAGACGCCCGAAATCAGTTTTTCAGATGAAAACCTGCAGATTAAACGTCAGAACTCGGTAGGCTGTCGCGGTTGTTCCTCCTTCGACGTACATCTTTGCGAGATCGGATGTATCTTGAACAGCGGACCGGGGAGCAGCGGACCCGATTCCCAGTGCTTAGACGAGTGTGCTGAAACCTTTATAAGGTGTGTCGGCTGCCTTAACAAAACGTCTTGACTGTGTATAAAATATAATTAAGCGGCATTCTGAGACTGAGACTTTAAGCTCGGTGCGTACGATATTAATTAACCCATTCATGCCTAGCGTCCTGAAAAAAATGACATTGCAAACAGCGTAAACCCAGATGGGTGTACGCTGTTTGCTTAAAGGAATTTCTGTAAGAATTGTTCTAAATATAGAAATAAATATACTAGACATCCCTAATTTTGGAAATAAATTGATCCAACTTAGAAGGATGAGAGAGTCCACAGGGCATTAATGGGTTAATGTACATTTCTGTGACACCTATTTTGAGCCTAGTTCTTGAAAAATGGGTTATTGCATGCTGGGAAATTTGTCGTCTGCAAAAATGTCGTCTGCTGAATTTCTAAAATTAGCATTTTCTTCGATTTTTTTCAAAGAATACTATCAGAATAGCAAACAGTTGGGATCCAGATGAGACGCCACGTTCTGTGGCGTCTCATCTGGATCCAAACTGTTTGCAAAGGCCTTTAAAATTTGGTTCCCGCACTGAAAGGGTTAAATGCACGTGCATAAAGTGTCTTCCCAGATTAGCCTGTGCTTATCAGGGACGACTCTTTCCACCTCAACAGGATTTTCGGGTGGAAGAGACTTCACTTAAACGAAAAATTCCATAAAATCGAAAAGCGTATTTCCTGATAAGGCTCTGCGGACTGCACAGGCTAATCTAAGACGACACTTTACGCACATGTATTAAACCCCGTTTTCTCAGAACGCGGCATCCTAAGACTGTGTAGACTGTGTAGACTGTGTAGACTATGTGCGTTTGATGTAAATGCACTCTTCTGTTAAAACTCTTCATGAAACATCAACTCAAACATTTCTTGTTTTACTTCAGTATTTGATGAAGATAAATCTTGGAGATTTATTTTCTTATCTAATTAACATTTTATTAAAATGTCACACAAATACGCCGCGCTTCTATTGAAAATATATTGTGTTTGTGAATTAATTTATTAATATGTGAAAAATGTTTTGTTCGTGAATTAATTTATTAACATGTGAACTATTGATTTGCAAGTTGAATATAAATGTCTAACAATGTTAATACATACACTATAGCTGACTCAGCAGTTAAAACTTCATTACAATCATATACTATTTGTACATATTAAATTTTACAACGCCTTTTGCTACTTTTAATTATAGTAGGTTTATTATTTCAACTAACAATAATCTCCTAAAACATTTTATGACAAAATAAATTAGCACTTTGTTTATTTAATGCATCCTTAATAATAAGAAATACACGCTCATGTAACAAAAATCTGTCGCTTTTCCACAAAATAACAGCATATGCGAGACACGCATTGCGTTTTAGTTGTCTGCAAATATTCAGCTTATTCCGATATAAATGTAGCAATATTCGCTGTTTCGTTCGATTTTTGCCATATGTCTTTAAACGAACTTATTTTCTAAATTGTACTGTACCGGACGCTTGGTCGCGTCTCACTCTGTAAGGTTCTGTTATAGGACTGTTTGAAACCACAGCGGAGGTAACATGATTGTCACGTGACTCGACCTGATCCACTTCCGGTGTGCGTGTTAGCTGTTGAGTTTGACTCCCTGTGAGCTTTCCAGTTTGGCTTCCTGACATCTCGTTATCTTTCGGTTTGGCAATCTTCGACGTTATACTAGAAATAGGCTTCGTATCAAGGGTAGACTGGTCGGTTTGGTCTTTGGTTGCATTATGGTGGGGTTTTCCAGGCATTTTAGTCGTGTTCTGGTCCGCGATAGCGTGGTATGACAGTCCCCTGACAGGTGAACCATTAGATCTCGTGCTCGCTGAACGCCGCGTTGCCGATCGTGTGTTCTGACTTGACTTCCCATCGTTGGTGTTGCCGCGGACAATCGCATATATTGCACTGACTTTCCAACCTTTCGGATTATTTGTACCTTCAACTGAGTTGCTTGACTCGATGTCGATTGTACCCGTTATATTTTCCGTGTCAATGGCCGCTTCAATGTTAGTCACTGCTGTCTTTACGAAATCTTCGACGTCTGCGCTACACTGGCTTGAAAAGCTGGACGATGTTCGAGTGTGCTTTTGTCGCGTCTTTCGATCCACGGCCATGGTCTCGTGCCCGGAAGTTTCCCCGTTTGATTGTGTTGAAGTTTTGTGTTGCGGCATCGTAGAGTATCGATTGGTCTTAGAGCTGGAGCGTTGAACCCTGATCACGCTGTACTTCTTATCGAGAGTCCTTTCAACTTCTCCTTCCCCAATTTTACTGTTATCTGCATCAGTGTGGATGTTGTTTTCTGTGTTATTTGCCTGTTTGGGTTCCTGATTATTCACAGTTTCGTTTTCGTTCACAAATCGCGGCGAGTCATCACTGAGGCATGTAGAGCTCATCTCGCGTTCAAGACGTTTAGTTTTCTCCATGAAATCGGAATCCAGTCTGATCAAGGGCCACGGGTTATCGTAGGCGTTCTCCTCGTCCTCTTCGTCACCACCTGTATACGGGTCAATGTGTATGTGGTGCAACTCCGGGTTCGAGCTGTGGTGGAATTTACCGTGGATCAACCGGAAGTCGTTATCATAATCAGCCACTCTGTCACTTTTGTTGTCATGGTACCGCACGAGCCAGTTTTCCCTCCAGGCGAGCGCACCACCGTCGCTCGAGCCTGATATGGTCCCGGAAAGAGGAAGATGGAAGCAGCGGTGTTGGCGGCGGCGTCTAGAAAGCGACAAACAATTTAAGTCACTTACGTTAGATGTTGTATTTTAGGGTGCTTAAATTAACACATGCCGATAAAGAGCAATTATGAACCTCTCTCTGGGAAACCCGGGCTTTATGCATGAGCGTGGGGTCATTCCAGATTAGCCTGTGCAGTCCTCACAGGCTTATCAGAGAAGACAATTTCCGCATAGACTGAATTTTCGCTGAGACGAGACTTCCATTAAACGAAATAAGGTATACCATAACGCGGAAAGTGTCGTCCCTGTCTAATCGGGGTTGACACTTTACTCACACGCATTAAGCCCAGTTTTTTCAAAACGAGGCTCATAATTTACTATGCTGCGCCGAGAATCGGGATTTTTAAAGTGTTGATTGGATAGTTTAACGACGAATACTGTATTAAAGTCAATATAGAAAATAAATCAAACAGTTAAGAGTTTTAGGATAGAAATTTTATCAATCAATATTTCTTTGCATTTGAACATATTCGAAGGTGTACGTGACATACCATAATATCCTTCTAAATATGAAATACACGTTTCCTTCGACAGCTGGCTTTTCTTATAAGTCTTCTGGTATATATACAAATACCTCAAATGTCTTAAAAAACACTTTAAAGAAGGAACTCTGGGTAAATGTATTTGGTCTTTAATCAATTAAACTGACACAATTCGCGTGCGTGTTTCGTTGTGAGGTTCGAATTCTGACAGTAATGGATGCGACAAAAGAAATCTGAACCTGTATATGTTTGAACTATGGCGCCAAATGGTTGAGTATATTAATATATGGGTATTGAATACACACGGAATCGTTGATCACGTACATGGAATATTAAAGGGACCTTTTCACGTTTAATAAATTAGCACAATTGAACAAAAATGTTTCAGATTTGCAAAATTTCGTTGCTGTAATGGTGTGTGTGTGTGTGTGTGTGTGTGTGTGTGTGTGTGTGTGTGTGTGTGTGTGTGTGTGTGTGTGTGTGTGTGTGTGTGTGTGTGTGTGTGTGTGTGTGTGTGTGTGTGTGTGTGTGTGTGTGTGTGTGTGTGTGTGTGTGTGTGTGTGTGTGTGTGTGTGTGTGTGTGTGTGTGTGTGTGTGTGTGTGTGTGTGTGTGTGTGTGTGTGTGTGTGTGTGTGTGTGTGTGTGTGTGTGTGTGTGTGTGTGTGTGTGTGTGTGTGTGTGTGTGTGTGTGTGTGTGTGTGGTGTGTGTGTGTGTGTGTGTGTGTGTGTGTGTGTGTGTGTGTGTGTGTGTGTGTGTGTGTGTGTGTGTGTGTGTGTGTGTGTGTGTGTGTGTGTGTGTGTGTGTGTGTGTGTGTGTGTGTGTGTGTGTGTGTGTGTGTGTGTGTGTGTGTGTTTGCAATGACACAGTAATATGGAACATTTACCAAGCTCTAAAATATGCATTATATGCATATTTACCGATTTACAAACCTGTAAATGATAGAGAGTTAAAAACGCGAAACGATTGTGTAATTTGGAAAGTTCTGTTGTTACTGGTATATTTTATGCTATTACGATGATTGCTTACATACAGTGTAAAATACATATAGTAATATGTCAGAACGGATCGCCGAGTAGTTTAAGCGCTTGTCTTTTGCACTTAGGGTCAGTGGTTTGATCCCAGGTGTGGATTACTTCTTTTCTTTCTTTAATTTTATTTTTGTTTTATAATTTAATTATTTAGTTACGATGTTTACAATGATCAATTTAAAGCATTTAGAGACACGCATCAAAACATGCCAAAACATGTGGAAATGTCACTTTAAGCGTATGCGTGGCACCTGAATATCTCGTGTCTATTTGGTTCTATTAACTGTTGTAAAATAATATCTATATGACACAATCTGTAGAATATATTTACCAAGAGGTTGTATTTTGAATCTTTCTTTGACACATTTTATCTAATAAATTAGAAAAATCTGACTACAAAAATCTGTATCAATTACTATGCAATATTTTTTATTGTCAGAATATTTTGGGGAAAAAAAACATGTGGGATATATAATTATCTAAGCTAAAGCAGAGTAACGTCTTAGAAAATACCCTAGTGCATTGCCTTAAAAGAGAATCTTTTTAAGGTCAAATGAATTTTTTGTAAGGAAAACAACTGTTTTAATTACATGTCCATAACGTTTCCCCGAAACATTAAAACATAAGTTTAAAGTGTATAACATCTTAAAACAATTCTCATGAAATACAAAGGCATTCTCTTAATTCTTATTTAAAAACTATCTATGGAAGATTCAGAACATCACATACACAACATATAAACAACTCAAATTAAAATTGCATTACATTCTATACTGATTGTGTACACCTGGATACGTATACACTTACACAATACAGACGGCCAATGTGTTCACACAACTGGGAACGTATACACTGACACAATACAGATGGACAATGTGTTCACACAACTGGGTACGTATACACTTACACAATAAAGACGACCAATGCTTTCACACAACTGAGTACGTATACACTTACACAATGCAGACGGCCAATGTGTTCACACAACTGGATACGTATACACTGACACAATACAGACGGACAATGTGTTCTCACAACTAGGTACGTATACACTTACACAATACAGACGGCCAATGTGTTCACACAACTGGGTACGTATAAACTTACGCAATAAAGACGGCCAATGTGTTCACACAACTGGGTACGTATACACTGGCACAATACAGACGGACAATGTGTTCACACACCTTAGTACGTATACACTTACACAATACAGACGGCCAATGTGTTCACACAACTGGGTACGTATACACTTACACAATACAGGCGACCAGCGTGTTCACACAACTAGGTAAGTATACACTTACATAATACAGACGACCAGCGTGTTCACACAACTGGGTACGTATACACTTACACAATACCGACGACCAGCGTGTTCACACAACTGGGTAAGTATACACTTACACAATACAGACGGCCAATGTGTTCACACAACTGGTTTCGAATACACTTACACAATACAGACGGCCAACGTGAGCGCTAGTAAGACGACGATGCCGGCGCCGACAACGTACAGACCCTCCAGAAGACCTGCAACAATAGGCCGCAAGCACGGCTCTGTGAAAACCTGGCTGAATGCATAAGCGTTAAGTTTCTTCTCAGATTAACCCATTCATGCCTAGCGTCCTGAAAAAAAGGACATTGCAAACAGCGTTAACCCAGATGAGACGCCGCATGATGCGGCGTCTCATCTGGGTGTACGCTGTTTGCTTAAAGGAATTTCTGTAAGAATTGTTCTAAATATAGAAATAAATGTACTAAACATCCCTAATTTTGGAAATAAATTGATCCAACTTAGAAGGATGGGAGAGTCCACTAGGCATTAATGGGTTAACCTTTGCAATTCCACACAGGCTTATCAAATTCGTAATTTTCCGCCATAACTGTTCTTAATTTTCCGCCATAACTGTTCTTAATTTTCCATCATAACTGTTCGTAATTTTCCGCCATAACTGTTCGTAATTTTCCGCCATAACTGTTCGTAATATTCCGCCATAACTGTTCGTAATTTTTCGCCATAACTGTTCGTAATTTTCCGCCATAACTGTTCGTAATTTTCCGCCATAACTGTTCGTAATTTTCTGCCATAACTGGATTTTTGCTAGGAAGTGACATACTTAAAACGAAAAATACCCTACACGCGGAAAGTTTCGTTCCTGATAAGCCTGTGCGGACAGGACAGGCTAATCTGGGACGAGACTCTACGCACATTAATTAAGCAAATTTTTGCCAAAAAGCGGCCAGTATGAGGTATCTTTAGCAATAACGACAATCAACCAGGCTTCCCCCTATCACACCAATCAGCGAAGGCGTTCAATAGAAAGCCGATAATAAGATGATCATTTAAATACCGCTGATACAATAACGTCAATATAATAAGAATAACCAAGAATGTCGAATTATGGATTCCAATAAGGCAAAAAATCCACACTTTCTAACTCGCGGTCTAAGAAAACCGTTGTCAACCTTTGTGTAGTTGCATTAATCGCTTTTCGACATTTAAGTATTCAGTGCAAAATTTAATTATTAACATTTAGGGACTCGTTCAAATATGTATTGTATAAATTATTAAAAAGGCCACAACGGCATAAGTGTTTTCAGTGTATGTATATTAGGCGGATTTGACTGAGATTGTTTAAGAAGGCGCATTTGGTTTGTGATTAATTCTGGGCAAAGTGTGACCGTCCCAAGGCTTTTCATACCAGTTTTTTACGAATGTATGGTTGGTAAAGGTGTTCTTGGATGAAAGTCATGGATACGAACAAGCATTTCTCTCCTGATTTTGTTTTTGAAGATATTTGGTTTTAAAAAATGGTCAGTTTGACTGTCGCCGTGTCGATGCACTAGAACGTATCGCCGTTCATATGACCCGCATCCTGGGAAAACCGGGTCTAATGCATGGACGTTAAGAGTCGTCCCAGAATATATTGCGCGGACTGCACAGACTAATATGGGACCAAACCTTCCGCTTATACCGGATTTTCGCTAAGAAGAGACTTCATGTAAACGAAAAATTCCATAAAGGCGAAAAGTGTTGTCACTGATTAGACCTATCAGACTGCATATCTAATCTTGAACGACACTTTACTCACATGCATTAAGCCCCGTTTTCCCAAAGACTCATATCTTCAATGTTGTCATATTTTATTCGTCAGAGACTGTAAGCAGTAGAGCTACTTTTTGTTAAGATGATGAGACATATTTGCGATCTTTCTTACACCTAGTTTGTTTGGTAATTTTGTTTAATACATCGCTAACTTGGCAGTTTTCACCTTTATAAATAGACCATATTTGTTTTATACTAATCAATTTGAAACCTATCGTATTATGTTTTAATGAATGATCAATACTTACGACAATCTTAAACGTAAAATATGTGTTTAGTATTCGATTCACACACACGGTCTGGCAGTCATGTTTCCATTATGTTCTACATTAATACCTTGTATCGAGATAATGTTAGAAAATCGAAAAGTTTGTGATTAATTCTGGTGTAAAAGTGACTTTCGGTTAGCTTTAAAACAGGTAACCCCCCCCCCCCCCCCCCCCCCAACGCGTCAGTACTCTGCATTTACCGTTCCAAGACGGTGTATTCTGAAGCGATTATATAAAATGTTATGGCTATTACGTTATTTTATCATAAAATGCAATGTGTTCTTACTAACAAAAAGATACGATGCAATATGTTCTTACCAAATATTTCCTGTTCAGAGTTGTGGTTAACTGCAGCCGCGTCGTCCGTGAGATTTTGTGTTGTGACGTCAGTGATAGTAGATGACGCCATTGTCGAATAGGCAGATGTCGACAACGAGGTCGTTATTGGCACAGTACTCCCAAAGGGGCGATTGGATGCGATTGTTGTTTCTTCTGATACTCTTGGAGTCACATATGAACCAGCAGTTATGACTTGAAGAGTTGTTTTTGGAGTCACGTGTTTAACAGCTGTTGTCGTTTTTTGAGTAGTTGTTTTTGAAGTTACATATATAATAGCAGTTGTCGTCCCTGGCATCGATATGTGTTGACGATTGATAGACGCTGTAGTGCTAGCCACTTGAGGTGAAGTGGGTAATGTACTTGATGACTCCGTTGTTAACCCGGTCGTGGGGCCTGCAGTTACTGTAAGTACTGACGTGGTTACAGCGGCCGTTGCTGCCTTTGTTACCTCGGGTGTCCAGGACAGCGAATAGCCATTTGTTGTAGGACCTTGTGTGGTTTTAAGAGGCGGGAATAAAGCTGTATACAAAACAATAATGCTTATTAAATAAATCAACTTGACAACTCAATCAATCAATTAAGATGACATTCTTTATATATTCAAAGCGAGCTTATTAATATTCGTACTCCAAAACCCTGCATACTTACAACAGACACATGTAGATCCGTTTGCAGTTTCTTGGCACTCCCTTTTACAACGTACAGGCGCACAATTGACATCGTTGTTTCGGCATTCAGCTAAAGTGACTATTACATATACTACAATCCTACCGCCGTTGTAGTGAATACCAAGATTTTTGTTACTAGTTTCTGGTATTATTTGTAGACATAATTTTACACCATTGAATACGTCTGTTTCATTAGTTTTGATAGCGAACCCTCGCTGTTCCCTGATGTCGTCGCATGATGTTTTAAAAATATTTATTTCGTCAAACAATCTTTCACGTTCTTGTCCACTTTTGCCATAAATGAAAATTGGGTTAGATCCAAACTCAGCTCTTTCCACAACGAGGCGAGTTTCGATGGCCCCTGGAATGCGAACTTCCTTCAAACATTGCTGATCTAGGGACGTCACTTCCGCCGCTAAGATGTCCAGCAGAGGTACTTTTTCACCAACATTGTATGAAATGTTTGTTGGTTGACAAAGACTATTGGCTTGCGCTGTCACTTTTACAAACATATAAATACGTGTTACCATATATATGTGGTTTCGAATGAATGAATCCATAGAGACAAGTGTAAGACGACGCAGTGTATTATGCACGTTTAACCCATTTATGCCTAGTGGACTCTCCCATCCTTCTAAATTGGATCAATTTATTTCCAAAATTAGGGATGTATAGTATATTTATTTCTATATTTAGAATCTTTCGTACGAAAATTCCTTTAAGCAAACATCGCAGACCCTGATCATGCGGCGTCTCATCTGGGTCTACGCTGTTTGCCAAGGCCTTTTTTCTAGACGCTATGCTTAAATGGGTTAACATGTATTTGTTATCAATCACTTCAACGTATATTTTATATAAATGTATAATATTATGTAAGTAATTTTTAACATCTTACTTACCTATGAATGAAAGCAACACAATGGAAACAGTTCGTGACAAAGCATACTCCATGATTAAATGTTAAACAAAAAGCTCCCTTATTCATGATGATATTTTAAATGCAATATTCCAATTTAATAAATGGTAATATGAACATCGTTGACTCTCGTTGTAGGTCAATTTCAACACTTTCAAAACAAACAAATTTTGTTTTCGTTGTCTTTATCATCAGATCTGTCACCAGACAGGTGGAACCTTGTCATATCACCATATATCTTAGGCATTGTTGGTCCATATCACATACTCATTGTTGTTTGAGCACAAAACGCACCTGGCTTGTTGCTGTTGGCCAGTTTAGATTAAAAGTGATTTTATCTGGATCGGAAACTATTACTTGACATTTGCGTTATTTTCAAGAATTGTCATTAGAACAGAAATAATGAACGTATATATGTCTTTACTTGTACACTTCCAAAATAATTATTTTTACATACGAATTTAATCAATTTGTTTAAAAATGAAATTATCTTAAAAAGTAGTTCAAGTATGAGAACTTATATATTTAGCTTTATAAAAATGTTTTAAAAAGCACGTAAAACATTTGATAGAACACGCGTTTATTATTATAATGACATTACAGATTACATCAAACAAAACCGAAAAATCATAACATATGAAAGGAAATTTATTTTAAAAATACATACTAAAAAAAGTTACATGCAAACTGAACTTTTTCTCAAAGCACTTATACGTAATATTTGCCCTTGTCCATACTCAAACTAAACGGAATATGCTAATAGGTCAGTTAAGTTACGTTCTCGAAAAACTGGGCTAAATGCATGTGGGTAAAGTGTCGATCCAGATTAGCCAGTGCACTCCGCAAACGTTAAGCAGGGAAAACACTTTCCGTCGAAACTGGAATTTCGCTAAAAATATACTTCATTGAAACAAAAAATACCGTTAATGGGGAGAGTGTCGTTTAAGATAAGTCTGTGCGGACTGCACAGGCTAATCTGAGACAATACTTCACGCACATGCATGTAACCGCATTCTTTCAGAGCACAACACATACTAGTTTACGGCACTCAGTCACACGTCCAATCACACGTCCGGTCACACATTCATTCAAAAATCCAGTCGATGCCTCCGGTCACAAGTCCGGAAACATGTTCGGTCACACATTCAGTCACATATCCGGTACACATCCGGTACACATCCGTTCACACGTCCGACTCCTCCGCTGACCAGTCATCAAGGTTCTTCTGGAGGCGGTTCTTGTAGCTGATGGCGTACACCTCGTGATCAGCGCGTTCCCCTTCGCTCTCCCAGTCACTGTGACGGGACCCTGGGCCTCTAGGGGCCCGCCGCTTCCGGCGTCCTTCTCGGGAGGCCGGACGGAAAGAACTTGTCCCACCGTTTCCGGTAATGTTTGCCGGCCCCGGGTTTCCAAGGTCGACTTCGTTGTATGTCGAGTCATCGTCCAAGTTGGTTCTCGGCTCAGCACGTGCAGGCTGGTCGTATCTGCATCGCAAGTAAACAGAACATGTCATTTACAGTTATATAGTATGTTTATATTTTTGCGGTACGTAGGTTACATTAAGATTAAGTGCTTATAATCATAATAACGTTCAAATACTTAAAAACAAATGCTGTAAATGATCAACGTTCTGGGAAATAGTAGCTTAATGCATATGCGTAATGTTTCGTCCTAGATTAACCTGTGTAGTCCGCACAGGCTAATCAGGGACGATTCTTTCCGCTTGTATGCAGGTTTCTTCTTAACGAAAATCCAGCGTTGGCAGAAAGTGTCGTCCCACAAAGGCTTCTCTGGGACAAAACGTTACGCAAATGCATTAAGCACAGTTTTCCTAGAACGAGGACCATACGCTATTAAAGATCAATAATAAGTCCTTTACTGGTAGAAGTTGCTGCCGGCAGCCGTGGCTACGTAGTTCTCGGCATGGTCGCGCCTGGCTTTTCTCGGCCCCTCGGACGAACCATTGGACCTCTGACGATTGGCGTTAGATCTTTTCAAGTGGTCAGACGGTTTCCTTTGTTGGTTTGATCGCCTATCTAGAGAGTCTTCCTTCTTCCGGTACCGCTGCGTTGGCGCCGTGGCGGCCTGGTTGCCCTTTCCGTTCTCGTATACGGGGTTGATGACGAGGGTGGCAGAAGTGGGACAGTAGCTTTTCTCGACCACGCCCTCTATGTACTCGCGGTCGTGCCAGTATTCCAACGGATAGTCCACGTGACTTATCGAAGCCTTCTCGCGCGTTTTTCTGCAAAAGATATCATAAATAAGCCTTGTGCTGGGACAACGGTGTTTAATGCATGCTCGTGAAGTGTCGCCCAAGATTATGACGACGATGTTAGACATAGGTTTTATATATGTTCAACAAACATTTCCTTGATCAAGATTAATCTATACAATAGTCGAATTCCAAAATATGTTATGATTTTCCTAATTAAAAGACTAAAATGAGCAAATGTTTATTTATTCAGAAGTTGCATTACTTTCTAAGCTGCAGTCTATTATATTGTAATTTTAAATCAGCTGAAACCATTACTAAAAATTATTAGCATCGCTCTACGAAAATTGGGGTTACTATATGTTCGTTATGTTTCGCATAGTTTCGTCACAAATTACCCTGCTGGTACAACAATTGAGAAATCACCTAAGATGAACACGTTTGTAAAATGCTGAAACATGATATGTTTCAGAAGAGGATTCCTTTCAACAGCAAATAGTACCATAACGAAGGAAAATGACGTTCCGGATTAGCTTGTACGGACTGAACATGCTAATATGGAACGACACTGAACGCATATTCATTAAGCCCCATTTTCATAGAACAGTGAGACATTACACGTACCTGCAGAAGAAGAAGCAGACGAGAAGGATAACGAGAACGAACAGAACTCCAGCCACAATCAAAAACGTGTACAGATCTGAAACATGGTGTAACGGGACGGATTGAAACCTGAGAAAACGCCTTATTAAAAGAAGTAGACATATCAAGCTACACATTTATAGTATGCACTTTTTCCTCAGGCGTTTAATTTCGTTAGAAGCGTTCCGGTTCAGAACGTATTCGTTTCGTATTTTACGCGCGTATTTAAAGCATTTCATAAACATGTATATAAGTTGTCTATGCTTTGATAATCCATAACAATTCGTTTCATTTGATAATGATAATCTAAGTCTGTTAAAATCGCAAACGAGGTTATTTAGAACTAATGCTGACTTCCAACAATAAGTTTATTTGTGATCATTGCTATTATAATAGATATATATTAATCGAAACAAGGCATACAAATTCCCGCCTTTTATATAGATGCCTTCCATCATGTTTCGTATTTTTAAGGTACACAACCGAATCTCCGACTCTAATTACATGTACATAACCTTGGTTTAATCGATTTCAGCTCGTACTGTATATGTGTGCTCCTATTGTTAAAAATGAAGAAAAGAAGTATGGAAAGAAATCGTCTTTATTACTACTGAAATTAAAAAAAATAAAAATATTTTACTCTTCATCGAATGTGACTCTTGCGCAGGCGCAGTGGAATTCTCGACGTCTGCAACAAGAACGGTTATTTAAATTAAAATTATACTGTACTTTCTATTAGTAATAGTTCGATAGTAATACTACTCCAAGTATATTATGCGCATATATAATAAGAAGTTAGAACGTCTTTATCAATATTGAGATAACGCATACAAATGTCATCATTATAAAAATTGAAAAAATGTCAACTTACTGATATTTGTGGAATTGTCAGTGCTTGACACTGGTGTGCTCTTAATTGAAGTAGGCTCCGTGCTATTTTTATGGCTGAGTACGTTAGAACTGGTTGAAGCGAATGTCGGTGTTGAAGCGAATGTCAATATTGACGCGATCGCCGATGTTGAAGCGAGTGTCAATATTGAAGCGAATGTCGCTGTTGAAGCGGATGTCGATGATAAGACAAGTGACGATGTCAAAGCGGATGTCGATATTGAAGCGGGTGTCGATATTGAAGCGGGTGTCGATATTGATGCGGGTGTCGATGTGGTATCAAGTACAGTACCGAATGATGTTGACGGTGTGGTTGTTATTTGATAATATGTCGTTGCAGATAAAAGAAAACTAGTCTCTGCGGGTTGTGATGCAGTGGGAGATGTACTGACAGTTGACTTGAATGGTCTTTGCTCACACCATATTAGGTCCATAAATGTAATATTGCATGTTTCCAAATTCAATGTCAAGTTTTCATGGGAAAGAAGGTCGCACTCAACTCTGCCATCGTTACATGACCTGCAGCTTTGCAGTGACGGTACCGTCACGTTGCAACAGTTTACAAGTTCCAAAACAACAGTAGACATATTTTCCCTGATAATGCTGAATACAGAACTGATATTAAGTTGTATTGGATTTTTTTTAGTCATGGAATTGCAGGATAGCCACAACGGAACTGAAAACAAAACAAAAAACAATACTGTCAGTAAAATATGTTTTCGGTTACTCCGCCCCCCCCCCCCCCCGCCCCACGGCACAAGGCAACACCAAACTTAAAGATCATGCAGTAAAAACCTAATAGCTATATTTCAATATTGGTCCAATCTTTTGTTAGTCTCGTAAGAAAATTAGTAAGGAAAACTGGGACACCATCCGTGTCCTCACGTAATGCTGCATCAGGTGATAAAGGACTTATACAATCTAATGACTACAAAATTCGCAAACACCAAGTAACCAAATCACTTTTTTTTAAATAAATAATATGAATGTTTACCTTTTCCAGTCGCCATATCACTACAGAAAGTAACAGCTAGTAGCGGCAACAGGAACAGCTTCCACATCGTGTACTTTAAGCGCAATTCCATGGGTCCATAATTTAAGTTTAAAACAAGGGACACATTGCTACACCATGTTTGTTGCAAATAGTTTGCAGTTATTTGGGTCCAATGAAATGCTTCCGCTTGTCATGTAGCTATAGCGTTTAAACGTCTCGTGTTCATATCAAGGCGTCAGCAAGGGGCTGGCTGTTATCCTGCAGGTGCAAGAACGCTAGATATGGCCAAAGTCTAATTGTTTGACATTAAGACTGATATCATTAACAACAATCGATCCTCCTGTGAAATCCGGATTTAATGCATGTGCGTAAAGCGTCGTCCCAGATAAGTCTGCGCCTCTCGCACAGGCTAATCATGGACGACACCGTTTATCTCTTATGGTATTTCTCGTGTTAAGGAAGTCTCTTCTTTGCGAACATCCTCTTAATGTGGACTGCACAGGCTTATCCTCTTAATGTGGACTGCACAGGCTTATCCTCTTAATGTGGACTGCACAGGCTTATCCTCTTAATGTGGACTGCACAGGCTTATCCTCTTAATGTGGTCTGCACAGGCTTATCTTGGACACTGTAAGTCCGGTTTACCGTGAGCGCAGCTAAACATGTATAATTTTTGCTACAACACGGACAATATTTTTAATTAATATAGAGAACAAGAGCTTTTTAAAGACTAAACAGCACACCCCTACCGGGTTAATGTTGTCTGCGTAAGAAAATGATCAGATTTTAGTTTTCACTTATTTCTATAACCATTGCAACAGTTTTTTTTAAGAAAATGATTAAATAACGTGCATATTCCCCATGCGACCCTTTATCCACACAGATTTCAATCAACCTAGCTAACCTACTTTTTAGTTATGGCAAGATACATCTCGGACGACGGTGTTAGACAAGTTGTATTCATGTATCCATACAAGCCTTCATGAGAATCTGACGAGCAAACAGAACAACGTGCATTTTTCTCATATGGTACCTATGCTCATACCGAGTTTCACCAACATGGCTTCCGTGGATCATGATTGTCGGACGGACGGAAAGATCGGAGGGAGACATATAATCACGTAAGTAGCATAAAGCCGCTGAAATGAGCCTTATGCTATATGCGGTCCATGTAGAAGCTACATTGTCCGCTTATAATTCCGCGAAACCGTGCGTGACTTTATTTTGGACATGGTAGCTCCTCACCCATTGTCATTTAAAGCGTCTCATATATTTACGTTTTAAGACAGGATTTTTTTTAAATATCAACATAAAAATATCCTTCAAAACTCAAAATATTTCGTCGTTACAATTCAAACTATTTCGTATAAACGAAATATAATTTCTCAAATACCATACACAGTATTTACGAAATTAATATTGCAGTAACGTAATTATAAATGTATTTGCCTGTTTTACATACTTTTATTTGTATTGCTATTTAAAAAAATGCGGTAGCAGAAACTTATAATCTTATCGGACTATAATATGCAAAATTTTATTGAAATCAATAATGTTAATAAACTTTAAATTTACTTATATTCTATATGTAATGTATGGGTATTGGATGCATTTTCCATATTTGTTTACACCATTTGCAGAATTTAATAACGTGAAAAGATATAAACAAGTTTAACATCAATTAAGTACAATTGTGTCCGATACAGTTACAATTAATGTGCATTTTTATGCTTAAAAGAAATTTGCACGTATAGAAATATAGCAAACGATGACCAAAGAAGGAAATACTCTATACAAAGTATACATATACATGCAATTTACCGCATAAGCACTTAGTCCTCGTTTTTTATAAAGCAAATTTCGAGATAATCGACATTTATAACATTTCTGATGTCAATGCAACACTAGTGCCCCGTTCTGGTACAACAGGATTTAATGCATGTGCGTAAAAAGGTCATCTCATAATAGTGTGTACTGTCCGCTCAGGCTTATCAGGGTCGCAGTTTCTTTATGATTTGGATTTCTTTTGTTTAAAGGATGTCAGTTTTATACGACAATCAAGTTTAAGCGGAAAGTTTCGTCCTTGATTAACCTGTAAGGAATGCACAGGCTCATGTGGGATGACATCTTATAGACATGAATTAAGCCCAGTTTTTCAACAACGAGGCTCACTAGATCTACTATGCTAAGTTTTCCGAATGTTCAAATCTGCCCATAACCATTTGCTTTGGCCACGATATATAACGGCTAATTTATTCCTGGAGGCTATATCATGGGCTACTGTTTACACTGACCATGTTCATTCGTTATTATTTTGCAGTACGTGTATAAGAAAAATTGAAAATAATGTTATTTAAAACAATCGGTCATATATGTTATCGAACTCGGGACCGCTCGGTCATATGCTGATACGGTTGCTTTTAGGGGGTATGACGAAGTCTCTCTCACTGAGCGCATACGATAATTCCTTGAACTCGGTGGGGAAAAAAGATAGGTAATACAAACGGCATTGTGTGTTATCATTTTTATTACGTCAAACATTTATTCTCAAAGCGTATATTAATCAACTTGCATTCATACACTACTAATCTACATATATAAACATACACAACGCAGGGAAAACTATACAAAATAACTAAACAAAATACATTCGTCATGAACATTTGAAATACAATGTCTGTGTCAAGAATGAAACACAATTATGCATGATTTACACGTGGAATATAACTACTGGCCGAACATGCAAAAATGAGATATGAATCAATATTTTGTACACACTTCATGTTACGCAAACTGTTGCTTTATAAACAAGAGCATCACATGTCATAAGGCGCTCACCTTAAACCGCAAGAAACGAAACTGTTACGGCTTAGACGGTTGCACAATATACTTTTCAGACAAATTTCCCCAACACGTGTCCGCAAAAATGTTCGAAAACTCAATCAAGATATCATACCAACAAAATTGTTTTACGTTTTTAGCAAGCTTAATGCTGACTTCTAGAGTATTAGAGGTGTTTTGCTTTAGTCAGAAAAGAAAAACTGACCCATGTTTTCTCACTCAGCAGGAACCATATCTCACTCGTCGTAGATACAAATAAATATGCCATCAAGAACGTTCACAATGTTTTTCTTTAACCCATTTATGCCTAGTGGACTCTCCCATCCTTTCAAATTGGATCAATTTATTTCCAAAATTAGGGATGGCTAGTATACTTGTTTCTATATTTAGAGTATTTCTTACAGAAATTCCTTAAAGCAAACAGCGAAGACCCTGATGAGACGCCGCGGCGTCTCATCTGGGTCTACGCTGTTTGCCAAGGCCCTTTTTTAGACGCTGGGCATAAATGGGTTAATTCAACGTAGTGAAAAAGTTTCTGATCCCAAAAGACCCAGTTTCGAATTTTTAGATATCATTTCTTAGAAATAAAAATTGAAGTTTTGACAAGAAATGCGGCTTCTTGTTTAATTTGACCTTATGGCCGAGTTTTTGACCCCATGTGACTCAGTGTTGAACTAGGCCGAGAGTTCATTGGGATAAGTGTTCTGATTGATGACGATTGGTAAAAACCTGTTGCCTTTGGAGTGCTCAAGAGCTTTTTCTTTGATTAAGAATTGAGACAGTTTTGTTTTTTCTCGCCGCGACTTAGCTTCAAGATTTTCAGAGATTTTCAGAGATATCAATGAGAAACAATGTTCTCATGGTGTGCTAAGGTGAGCTGAAAAAGAGAGATGCATGCTAAAGAATAAATTAAAGTATAGACCAAGCATTATATGTGCAATACAAATCAAGGATATATATTGTTATATTTTAGTCTTAACATAAACCATCTACAACTGGGAATTAATATCCAAGTTCTGGGGAAACTGGGCTTAATGCATGTGCGTTAAGTGTCGTCCCAGATAAGCTTGTGCAGTTCACACTGGCTAGTCAGGGACGACTTTTTCACCCTAAACTGGATTTTCGCGTATAATAGACTACTTGCTTCTATTCCCCATGATTAGCCTCAGCGGACTGCACATCTGGGACGATACGTTAGACACATTCATTAAACCCAGTTTTCCAAGAACGATGTTCGCATGTTAACCCTTTGCATGCTGGGAAATTTGTCGTTTGCTAAAATGTTGTCTGCTGAATTTCTAAAATTAGCATTTTCTTAGATTTTTTTCAACAAATACTATCAGAATAGCAAACAGTTTGGATCCTGATGAGACGCCACGTTCTGTGGCGTCTCATCTGGATCCAAACTGTTTGCAAAGGCCTTCGGTTCCAGCACTGGAATGGTTAAACGAGGTATCTTGAAGTTGCATTCTACTAACGGTTTCATTGACATGTTGGTCTTTGGTCGGAATTAAATCGAAAACGACTTAAAACATTTCCAGAGTATGGCATCTACGGGACAAGCACGTGTAAAAAGAAGAAACACGTTTAAAGTCACATGTTATGTGTTGATTGGTTAATTAAAACTGCATTGCAAAACGTGAAAAATCATCAACATCATTGAATAAATATATTAATGCAACACAACACTTTGGATCGCGGGAAACGATTACAATTCATTTTGTAGTCGTGTTTTTAACAGTAAAATTACAAATCACATTTGTACCAGAACTGCATCCACCGTAAATCTCTGGTTCTTGTTGGCACATGATCCCGTGCAGCCCTTTGGATGCAGCGACGATAATGCACTTCATATAAATTTACCTTTTTCCATTTACGTAACACGTAATACTTTGGCAGTGAAATAAAAAAAGAACAGAACAGTACAGTAAAAATCCACATATTAGATCAGTAACTGTCAGTCACATGACTTTGAAAGTCGATCTACCAAATAAGGTAATACAAAGACAGTACTACACGCGCTGAAGGCCTTGTAACACAATGTTTAATGAGATCCCTACGCGGCTTGCTATCGTCAGCAGACCATACAGCACTGCCCCGGCATTTTCTTGGGGAACGGGCAGTTAGGGGTCGGGCAGGGTACGGTCTTGCATCGAGTCTTTCCCATCTGAAAGCATATACAAATAAAATTTGAGCATCGCTTCAGGAAATTAAATCTTAATGCCATAATTTGCTTTTCGCTAAGAAGAGACTTCCTTAAATCGAAAAATACCATGACAACGGAAAGTGTCGTCCCTGGAGACCTGGTGCGGACTGCAGAGACTAATCTGGGGCGACACTTTAAGCATTTAGCCAGATGTTCCCAGAGCGACACTCATATATCACCGTATGTACTTCCTTAAATCAATAAATACCATAACAACGGAAAGTGTCGTCCCTGGAGACATGGTGCGGACTGCACAGGCTAATCTGGGATGACACTTTAAGCATTAAGCCCGATGTTCCCAGAGTGACACTCATATATCACCGTATGTACGTTTTCAAAGCATATGGTTTGCTTCCACCATCATTTTTTCCTGTTAAACTTTGCTGCGTTAAGGACTTTATCAGGTGCGTAATAAGGTTTTGGGATCGCATGTTATGGTCGTTATCATATACGACACTTTAAAAATGTAATCCCCTCAAAACATTCAGACAATAATAAAAGTACCCGCTAAGTTCTTAATAAATCAAAACAGTGTTATATGCTTTTCACTTGCTTTCTCCAAGGACAAATATAACTCTTTCAGTGCGGGAACCGAATTTTGAAGGCCTTTGCAAACAGTTTGGATCCAGATGAGACGCCACAGAACGTGGCGTCTCATCAGGATCCAAACTGTTTGCTATTCTGATAGTATTCTTTGAAAAAAAAACGAAGAAAATGCTAATTTTAGAAATTTAGCAGACAACATTTTAGCAGACGACAAATTTCCCAGCATGCAAAGGTTAATACATGTGCGTAAAGTATCATCACATAAAAGCATGTGCGGATTTCGACACTTTCCACTGTTATGTTTGATGTCGTATAAAAGAAGTCACTTCTTAACGAAAATCAAACTCAGGCGAAAAGTGTCGTGCCTGATTAACATATTCGGGACGCACACGCATTTAGCAACGTTTTCCCAAAGTGAGGCTAAAATTCTTGACAAAATAGTGTTTGCTAAGGCCACGGTGGTGTAGTAGATATGGTGTCAAGATGTCGAGGCCGTCAATCTGGTCGTGTTCCGAATATAACCCCCATAGACATAAAACTGTGGTTATCTCAATAAACGCAGGGAATAAATAATTCTGCATTCATGATTTTTGTTTCGTTAAAAAGAAATATCTTCTTCTAAACAAAAATCAAGTCTAGGCGGAAAGTGTCGTCAATGAATAGCCTATGCGGACTACACAGGCTAATTTCCCCAGAACGTGGCTCATGTATGATTAGATTAACCCATTTATGCCTAGCGTCTAGAAAAAAATGCCTTGCCAAACAGCGTAGACCCAGATGAGACGCCGAATGATGCGGCGTCTCATCAGGGTCTGCGCTGTTTGCTTAAATGAATTTCTGTAAGAAATATTCTACATATAGAAATTAACATACTAGACATCCCTAAATTTGGAAATAAAGTGACCCATTTTAGAAGAATGGGAGAGTCCAATTGGCATAAATGGGTTAAGTGCACAACCCACCTTGCAGCGACACACGGTGCAGTCATCCCGCGACCACTTATCCCCGTGCATGCGCTTCTCGCCGCTGTCTTCCATACAGAACATCTCCTTGGCAGCGTGCGACATCATCGTCGCCATCTGAACACAGAGGGAAATGAGAAATGTACATGCCGTACTTGAAATGAGCCTCGCTCTGGGAAAACCACCATTAATTAATGTGCGTAAAGTATAGTTCCGGATTAATCTGTGAAGTCCGCACAGGCTAATCAGGGACGATAATTTCCGCGTTTGTGGTATTTATCGTTCACATGAAGTTTCTTCTTAACGAAAATCAAGTTAAGGCGGAAAGTGTCGCCCCTGAATAGCCTGTGCGGACTGCACAGGCTTATCTGTGATGACACTTTACGCACTTGTAATAAACCCCGTATTTCCAGAGCGAGGCAAAATAAAATGCAATTTATAAACAATACTGATGACATTTCGGTAAACAAAAAGGGACTTTGAAAACTGTTTATTGTGTCGTGAAAACTGTCTCGTTAGGTCGAGAGAAAAACAAAAAGTTTCGTCTGGATCAGACATAAGAACTTACCATAACTTAATAATGTTTTGACATAATCGATTTCATTTATATAAATACTAGTTGAAATGATAGTTAATCCCATGCACATTTCATAACTTATTTACTACAACTACTAATTTTCTCTCACCCAGGGACCACTTTTGAAAATAATAAAAATACATATTTAAAAGACATTTTTATAAAAAACAAGAAAAACTGTTCAATAAAAACTTAAATACATATTTTGTTTATAAAATGGATTTTAACCTTCAAAATGCCTCTTCATCTCGAACGCTAACAGAGTAATCAACTTAGGTAGGAATCTCGCATCAAGACATTGCGTGCCGCACAAGAACCGAACTTATTGCTGCCATTATTGCACGGTCTTTGCTCTTTGTTACTTTATCCCATAGATGATTTATATTGGGCTTTGTTTCCTCAAATACATCAAAGATATGCTTCAACCAATGCCCAATGTACACCTTAATACACAAAAGGTATCTCTAGATCCGAACTAGAAATGCATTCTAACAGAGCGGCATACGGGGTGTATAAGAATGTCAGATACGGGTTCAAGTTATTAAGTGAAACATATAAATTAAGGTTCGATTAAAAAACATTACTGTTCCTCTTGAAACACTGAATGTTATTTGACGCTTACATTTTTCTTCATTTTTTTCATAGCGTGCTCCATGTCATCTACAAGCGTCTCCATTTCACGCATGCGCAGTTTCATTTCCTGCATCTGAGTGTCCACCTCATGTTTGCTGTACACGCTCGACCGGAAGTCGCCCAGTGACGTCACTGTCTTGTTTTCACTTTCCGGTTTGTCACTCTGATACGAGAATCTGGTGGAGTCACGGCGTCGCCGGAAGTGATTCGTAATTGACCGGAAATCCCCTGCTTTTCCACAATCTAAAAATACCATAGAGCTCATTAGGATCATTCATATGTCTGAATGTTTAAACGTTTGTTAAAGTATCAGTTGTTTGTTGGTAACTTAACAATGATTTAATGAAATTACATAGTGCTTTCCATTTGAAATGTATACCGCAAGTAAATATGGTCAATAAAAAATAAATTAAATGATAAATTCAATATAAGATCCAAGATGTTGAATATATATTAAACAAAGTTAGGAAATCATAAACACGCAGTATAGAACAGACAAAAAACAGTCTAATTTACCTCATTTCATCGAAAGTCAAATCAAGCCATAGACAGTACACTGACTTTATATCAAGTGTAGATCAGATATACAACATCGCACTTAACGAAGTGTTTTATTTTAAAAAATCTAACAGGATTTGTTGTTTTTCATAAATCAATTGAGGAAAGGCCTTGCGTAAAAGACAAATGAAACCCATTTCAAAGGTCGCCATGGCGTAGTGTAAATGACGTCCGTCTAGCATTCTTTAGATATTCTCCGTACACACAAAGTACTTGTTCAACTCACGCAATGGACTCGAGAGCGTTTTAATACGGTAATATGAAATGGAGCTTACATAAATAAGTTTAAACTACAGCCGTTTACCCATGCAGCAGTCGCTCCACATCTTGAGATCGATCTGCGGTATATTCCGGCACGGCAGGTACTCATCACGTGACTTCACCATAGTAAATACGTCACGCTGAACATGCGTGACGTCATCGCCGCTGTCACAGATAACGCGCGCCAGCGAAAACTGCTTGAGTTGGACGAGCTGGTCAGGGCTAAACACTATTGTGTTCTCATACCAGAATCTGGAGATTACAGGAAAAAATCACGTACTATTAATTTGATGTTTTTTTATCTTGTTTTCTTTATGCAGCGAAGATTTAGTATTAATACAAAAGTACATATTAATATCTTTTAATATTATAAAAATGAAGTGTGCCTTTATAATTCGTGTATGGGTCATTTGGTAAAACTAGTACTGAAAATGATATATGTATAATAACTTTGATAATAGAAGTACTGTTTAAACATATGAGCCACGTTCTTGGAAATCAGGTCTTAATTCCTGTTTGTAAAGTGTCGTCCTAGATTAGCCTGTGCAGACCGCTCATGCTAATCAGGGACGACCCTTTCCACATATACTTGATTTCCGTTTAGAAAACACGTCCTAACATTTAAAAATATATAAACGCGGAAAGTGTCGTCCATGATTAGCTCTCTTGGAGTGAACAAGCTCATCTGGCACGACGCTTAACGCACATCCATTAAACCGAGTTTTTCCAAAACGCCGTTCAATCATTTATTTCGGTAAATGAATAGTTATGGATCCGTAGTCTGCGAAGTAAAGATGGCGGGTTTCTACACTACTTTGTTCAGAAAGTTCCTCTCATCCGCATTAATCGCAACTCTATACACCGACATGTCAAGCTAATTCGTCTCTGTTGCTCAGTTGGTAGGATTGTATCCCTGGTACTCCCCGAGTGACTGAACGTCTGTATATCATAACGTGCCACAATTGGCACAAAGTACGCTCACAGACCCACCTATCTCCGTCCCTGAGGCGCCGAAACTGGTCGACGAGTATGTGTCTGAACGTTGGCCCCACTTTGGCCCCGGGCAGGGTTGTCTCGGCCATCCCACCAACAAACAGGTCGATATTCTCTGCAATTGATCAAGAAAAGTGTAACGCTAGCTGTGTGATAACGGGATTTAATGCATGTGCGCAAAGGGTCGTCCCAGATTATCATGCAAAGTTCGCATAGGCTTATCAAGGGCGACACTTTACGCCTAAACAGGATAATTGTTTAGAAAAGACTGCGCCGGCCAGTCTGGAATGTCTTTACGCACATTCGTTGAGCCGAGTTTAACCCCCTGTACGTCGATAATCCAAACTGAGTAGGATAATTCAAACTGATGAAAAAAATGGCGACACAAATAAAGACTTCATTCCTTTATTTCTAAGAACACGTTTATTTATGTTTAGTTGCAACATGATAAACGTTTCTTTTTTATAAAATGTTATTTGCCGGATACAATGCGCTAATAAACCCATAACAATTAAAAACAATTACGTCAAAATAAAATGAATATGTTTGAAAATCTTGAAAAATTAAATGAAATTGTCGAAAGGTTAAGGCCAGAAACAATTGTAATCGAAGGTTTTTAATGTTTTAATGCTTGGACTTGAATGTATTTACCTTTCATGTATGTATGTAAAGCAAATGTATTGGCGTAAATGCTCGAAAACGCAATATATTCGTATTTGTTTGGGACAAAAATATACAAATTGGATAATGACCTAACTAGTGTATAAATAATTCCAAACTAACATCAAGAAGTCGATGGATAATGACCAAACTGCCAGATGTCTTTATGTCAGTTTGGATTTATTCATAAAGTTTAATACCCGTCCTGCAAACACATGATTTTAACACAGACACACACTAGGTGTTAAAAGGAAAATTTTAAAGGACATTCCTGATATAATATGGCATATCTCTGTTACAGTTTCGTTCGCTCTTTTGTCAATTAACGTGTAAATAATTCAACACATAGGTCGCATTTCATGTAAATTAGCATTTTTCGAAGACAAATTTATCGTTTTTTACTAGAAAACTATTTAAGCATTGCAAAATTCAAAACACCTGTGTGTGTCAGACATTCACTATCACATATGTAGAAAAATTACGTCATTGTAGTTACTAAATTAACAGAAATGATAAAATAGTCATCTACCTTTCAGTTTCAGTTTCAGTTTCGGCCCACATTTTTTTCTTCAGTTTGAATTATCCAACTGAGTTTGGATTATCGACGTACAGGGGTGAGTTTTCCCAGAACGAGACTCGATTGATCAGATAAGAACGAACTTACTGTAAAAACGGTATAAAATAAAGAGTGTTGCCTGAGGACAAAATGGTTATCGTTGTAACATTAATAGAGGTAAAATGATTGAACTCTGCTCGGGGCCTGTCTTGGTCTGGGCGGAAACATACCTCGCCGCAAGTTAAATCAATTGGTACTGATTTCTTTCTTTCCAAGCGTCTGACGTATAGTCCCAGTATTTGGATCGGGAATACAGTTGTCATAGAGTAAAATATGTCTGGCCCTTAAAGGTACCGTCAACCACAACGACGAAGAAAATAAAAAATGTAAAATACCGTATTTTCTTTTACAATTATTATTTTATGTTGATAAAAATGTCACGACTGGTATATTACATTACTTGAAAAAAAGTTGTTAAGTTTTCAGTATATTCGGTAATAACTTTTACTGGCTACCGGTACCAGGTAACTACCGGGTAACGACCAGTTCACGCCAGTAGATTGATCATCATCATCACGTGGTAAACCCAGAAATGCAAATTTTGTATGCGTAGTGAATTGTATATATTTTATATATAAAATGATCAATCAATCTACTTGCGTTATTTATAGTGTGTATATCGTTATGTCACCTATTTTCGCGATGTACTTTCGATTTCACATCGCGAAATTGTATTTGCCCCGTCACTACGGACTGGCGTCCTTACTGCGTCCTTACGGCGACCCAGGTCGCAGTGAGGACGCCATAGACGCCGGAGGGACGCAGTAAGGACGCAAGAGGACGCAGTGAGGACGCCGAAAATTGCTCAGGACGCGAGCACGCGGCGACCACTTTGAACATGTTTAGAGAAGTCGCCGAAGTCCGGCGTTTTATGGCGTTATGTTAAGGACGTCGGAGGGACGCCGTAGAGACACAGTAGTCGTAGTAGGGACGTGGTAGGGTCGCTGTAAGGTCGCCATGGACGTCGTGTGGTCGCCGCTCAAACCCACAGAAAATGATCATTGACTGCAAGGCGACCGTACGACGACCTTATTGCGACATTAGTACGTCCTTTGTACGTCTATTGCGTCCTCAGAACGACTATGATCGCAATAAGAACGCAGTAAGAACGCCAAGGACGCCGCTCAGACGCCGAATGGTCGGCTTTGGTCGCCGTAAGGACGCGCAGAACGCCATAAACCAGGACACTGGTGTGACGCGAAGGCGAAAAAAACAGCATTTTTACCGAAAAAGTCATTGGCGTCCTTACTAAGACAACCAGAAATTTCCAGAAACACAGTCTTAGGTCGCCGTAAGGACGCCAGTTCGGTGTGACGGGGCTATAACAATTTTTACTGAATATACTGAGAATATGAACTTTTTTCAAGTAATGCAATTGACCAGTCGTTATATTTTAATCAATATAAACTAATAATTGTAAAAAATACGGTATTTTACAACTTGTATTTTCTGCGTCGTCGTGGTTGACGGCACCTTTAATATAGAGTATGGCAACATAATAAACACACGCTTGATTGTTTAATAGCGGCTCATTTCTATCAAACTTTACTTTAAAACCTAAAAATCTGAGAAACAATACATAGAACAAACAAAAAGCAAAACTGTCCCCAAAACGGCTGGTTGTAATTTAATCGATTAGTTTTGTTTATGATGGAACGTACCCACGTTGCCATATATGAGCTCTAGGTTAGCGCGTGTTTCGCGGTCCTGGATTTCGTTTCTAAGCTCCTCGAATCTCGTTGCTACGGTGAGATTAAACAACTTCCGGTATTCTGTGTATGATGGAAGACCGTGATCTCGGCCTCGTTGAATGTTCAGTGAAGCGAGATCCTGACCTGAAGTGAAATCAAATGAAACTCAAATTCCTACTTTTATACACGTACTTGTTTTATGAAATAAAATTCTTCTTTAACATCAATAAAATAAAATGAACGTATTTTAATGTCTGAACGCCAAATAGGTATACGTGCCTTCGCTAAAAAACAAATCAATACCTTAATCGTGTTGCTTTAGATTATCTCCAATACAAAATCACGTGATGCATGTTATACTAAGTGTATGATAAATTTATGATTGCAAAATCAGTTTACAGCACAAAGCAGTTAGAAAGCAAAGTAAGGAGGATATTTCCAGCACAGACCTTAACCCATTTATGCCTAGCCTCTAGAAAAAAGGCCTTGGCAAACAGCGTAGACCCGGATGAGACGCCGCATGATGCGGCGTCTCATCAGGGTCTTCGCTGTTTGCATAAAGGAATTTCTGTAAGAAATATTCTAAATATAGAAAAAAGTATACTAGACATCCCTAATTTAGGAAATAAATTGATCCAATTTAGAAGGATGTGAGGGTCCACTGGGCATAAATGGGTTAATACAGCAAAGTAAATAAGCCTCGCTCATGGGAAACATAGTTCTATGCATGTACGTGAAGTGTCATCCCAGATGAGCCTGTGCAGTCCACACAGGCTAATCAGGGACATCACATTCCGTTTAAAGAAAGTGTTTCCAGTTAAGGCGGAAAGTATCGCCCCAGATCAGGCAATGCGGACTGCACAGGCTAGTCTGGGACGACTCTGATCACGTGCATTACCCTCGGTGTTCCCAGAGCGCGGCTTAACTCTTTCAGTGCTGGAATCGAATTTTGCAGACCTTTGCAAACAGTTTGGATCCAGATGAGACGCCACAGAACGTATCGTCCCATCAGGATCCAAACTGTTTGTTATTCTGATAGTATTCTTTGAAAAAAATCGAAGAAACTGCTGATTTTAGAAATTCATCAGACAACATTTTAGCAGACGAGAAATTTCCCAGCATGCAAAGGGTTTATGCATACCAATCTTGTTGGCCAGTGCAAACAGCCTCTCTGTGAGCTCGCTGTTCATGATTTCACTGGGCATCTTCTTCTTGGCGCCCTGAGCGAATAACCCTCTGAGGACTGGGTCGACACCGCCTTCCTCCACCACGCGCCAAGGCGTGAAGAACGCATGATGTAGCGGCAGGTTGCCTTCCGGTACCTGCTGGAAGGAAGAGTTCAACCGGAACAGGATAGGTTGTATCAACGAATGACCGAAGCGCATTGCAGCAGTGGTGAACTCGTTCGTGACCGACGAGTCTACTGTAGGGTTGTATCCCTGGTACTCCCCTAGCATTTTCATACCTTCAGGTCCAATAATCCTTGGCAGCCATGCGGTGTATGTAATATGCTGCATCATGCCGCCGATAATTTTACGAGCCTCATGGTACAGCATGTTTCCGTCCCAGTGCGGGTTGATTTCACGCAACTCGTCTGCTATCCGGTTATGCTCGCGCATCCAAAGCGTGTGCATGACTGTAAGCGCCAGTTGCTCATTAACGCGCGAATCGCCGGCCAGGAAGCAAGGAATGTAGCGTTTACTGCTCTCAATCTGACAGTCAGTAGCACCTAGGATTCCGTGGAAGTCGTACGGAAGGAGCCTCTTGCCCTGCTGGGACAGCGATCCCACCAACAGGTGACCGTGTTCGTGGTTGAGGTCCCGCAAGCGCTCCGCCATGTTGTCGTCACTTCCGTACACCGTGCTGCCATCGATGTATGACGTCAGAGCGTTCAATTGCTGACGGTGGGAAAACGTCTTGAAGAATATGGAGGTAGTTCCGGTGTTACAGGTTGCGCTGCTGCGGTGGAATCCCAGACACGACTGACCTTGAACTCGCTGATCGCTAGCTGGGACGGGGATGGGGAAGCAGGGGTAGCTGTTCGTGCAGGTCTCGTTACAGCGGCGCCCGTCGTTGAAGACGTGCTGGCTGACGGACTGCGGGGTCAGACCGATGTCGTGGTCAACGAACTGACCCCACTGCATGACCATGTGCGTGTCGTGATCGTCGGTGGTGGTCAACTCGGTGGAAAGGATGACTGAGGACACGAGGCGGGGACTCGGCAGGTGAACGCCGTGGTAAAGACGACCTCGGGTCCAACCTACGTGGTGGAATGTAGAATATTAGCAACGTTGACGCTTAAATAATACGGTAATATCATTATTATTCGTTTAAAAATATGTTTCGTTGATTTCGTGTATCGACCGATCCACGAATTTAACATCGGAATTCATAGGAAAATGATCGACGCAACTTCATCAGGAATCCGCGAATTCACGTGTCCACGAAAAAGTCTTTAAAACACAGGAAATTTCATACCGAATGTAAATGATTTTTCAATATGTGTACAATTATAGCGATTTTTTATGTCAATTAATGAATTAATTGCATTTTCCAATATCAATATGACACTTAATCCGTTTATATAGACGTATTACACAATTTTTGTCGTGTTTTTAACTTTTTACCAATTTAAGCTGACGTAGCAATACCAACGCAACAATAAGCTGACAATGTAAAATATCGTTGACATCTTAATTGCACTTGTTATAGCAAGGTCATGTTCAACAAAGTATGTTCTGGCAAGCGTATGTAAAAACAGTTGGGCTAGAGTTAGGGTGACTCTTGTGTTGCTGTTTGTCTTTGCAATATACTGTCATATAAATATCAATAAGCGATCAGACAAAGAAAAACTGTTTTAAGGAAACACTTTATTTCATTGACTGTGATCACATCCAAGACCATTTGAAATTCTAAATATAACCACCCATCCTTGAGCGAAATGAATCCATTCTCGTATTCTGTGGGTAGCAGCCTTAAATAATATTCAACATAACCCCCTACCCTATGGCGAGTTGAACTCACTCTCGTAATCCGGGGGTAGAAGCCTTAAAAAATACTTAAATACGACCCCCTTCCCTTGGACGAGCTGCATCCAATCTCGTATTATTGGGTAGCACTTCTTGAGAGCGGAGTTCTATTATAAACACCTACCTTTAGGCGAGTTGAACCCATTCTCTTATTCGATGGTAAAATCCTTACACAATATTTTATATAACCACTAACCTTTGGGTGAGTTGAAACCATTCTGGTATTCCGGGGGTAGCAGCCTTAAAATATATTCAACATAACCCCTTACCTTTGGGTGAGTTGAACCCATTCTCTTATTCAAGGGGTAAAATCCTTACACAATATTTCATACAACCCCTTACCTTTGGGTGAGTTGAAGCCATTCTCGTATTCCGGGGGTAGCAGCCTCTGCAGCGCGGAGTTGGACGAGCCCCAGCTCGGAGACTGCAGGTTGTTGCACGTGCCGTCCAGGGTGCGGTACTTCTTGTGGAAGCACATGTTCGTGCAGCGCTGGGGGAACGTGCGCCGGAAGCAGCCAGACATGTTGGCAATAAGCGCCAGGTGGGCGGGGGAGACAATCTCTTGGTAAGACAACTCTGCAAGGGTCATCGAGAAAAGAGTACTTGAAACGTGGCTAATTGCATGTGCTTAAAGTGTTATCCCAGATAAACATGTGTGATGAATGAAAGACGACGATGATGATTTGGGGATTTGGAAATTTGGAAATAATAATAACAATTATTCAATGGTTTTAAGGAAGGCATTTCTTATAAATATTTATACTTAAAATTATATAGTATACTTTTACAAAATACTTTCCAGCAGAAACTTTACTAAATAATCGTCGCTTTAACTACACAAAAAGAATTAACGATCCCGAGCGAAGTAGACAACTAAAACTGTTCTCAATAAAAAAAACATAAACAATTCAACATAATACGAATTTCTTTGGTATAAGGTTAATGCCGCTTAAGAGAAATGTATTCCGAGTCGAGTTTAATAATAAGGTAGTGTTGTTTTCCGCCTTGACTTGATTTTCGTTTAGAAGAGATTTCGTTTAACGAAACATTCCATTAAAGAGAAAAGTGTCGTCCAGGGGACCGTTTCAATAAACATCGTAGTACACATTTACGATACGATACACTTTTCGAAGGTACATACTTGCTTAAGTCCATATCATGTGATTATAAAATTTCAGTACTTAATTAATTACATTGGCATCTCAAGCGCCGTATATATTTGACGAGCATGGCGAGCTAGTTCGTCTACTTATTAAGATTACAAAATTCTCTCGTAAGTTAACATTGTCGTACGATTTTTTTATGAAACGGCCCCCAGGATGCCTATGCGGACTGCTAGGGATAATCTGGGACTATATTTTACGCATATGCATTATACCCCGTTTTCCCAAAGCGAATAATTGGCAGGTATCATGTTAGAAAGGTGAACCACATGATAAATAAAGGGACTCATACCATGTCCGGTGAGGTTGTACTGATGACCCTCGGCAACGTGTTTGTATATCAATTCCAGCGTCTCCTCAAATATCTCTTCTGCGCGCGCAAGCTCCAGTGATTCCGCGGAGGGATATCGAAACAAAGTCATTAGGTCCTGGACGTTGTGCGTCCGTCCGCGCTGGAATAGTTCGCTCCTGGTGATATTTATGGCGGCGTTTACACGTTCCGTCGCCGTCTGTATTGCGTTGTTGACAAACTGGTCTCCAGGCCTGACCACGGCGGCTGCAAGAGTAAATGGTAAATACATGGGTTTATAGTTTTATTATGATACAAGACTCATCTTCAATCGACTTTGACATTTACTGGGATATCAGTCTTCCGTTTACATTACCGTGCGCTTATGCACTGTCTTTTGCGAAAATAATTGAAATTGTAAATCCTTCCTACATATAAACACACATATCTATACTACAGAAATAAAATTAATAATAATTGAAGATTGTTTTAAGACTAGAAGACTGTTATTGGCGGTTGACCTTACAGAATGCGTTGACTTTTATTTCCTTGACCTTACAGAATGCGTTGACTTTTGTTTCCTTTGCGCGAAATAGTATGAGACTTCGTCTCTGATCATTTAACCCGTTGCATGCTTGGAAATGTGTCGTCTGCTAAAATGTCGTCTGCTGAATTTCTAAAATTAGCATTTTCTTCGATTTTTTTTGAAAAAATACTATCAGAATAGCAAACAGTTTGGATCCTGATGAGACGCCACGTTTTGTGGCGTCTCATCTGGATCCAAACTGTTTGCAAAGGCCTTCAAAATTCGGTTCCCGCACTGAAAGGGTTAAGTCGCGTTAGATATGTCCGCCCAGGCAAATCAGGGACGACACTTTCCGCTTTTATGGAATATTTAAAGAATAATCTAGATATGGCGAAAAGTGTCGTCTCTGCTTAGTCTGAGCAGACCGCATATGCTAATATGGTACGAAATTTTTACGCACATACATTTAGCCCAGTTTTCCAGGAACGCAGATCAATTTGATGCACAATGTCTCCTCTAAGATGGGATAACTTACTTGTCACTCGCAGGCGGATAGCATGTCGTGCGAAACCCAGAGTGTTCTCGGCAAAACACTCGTACAGCCCCTCGTCACTCTGAATGGCGCGCCGGATCGTCAGCTGAATCCCCTCGGAGTGGTACTTCCGGCCGTTACGCAATGTGACCCCATCTTTAATCCACCGGAAATTTGGCGCCGGCTGTCCGTCCGCCGCGCAGTCAGTCAACTTGAACGTCGGTTCCCTCCTCCACTTCGATCTCGTCCACCCTCCGTTGGTTGAATGTCGGCGCCGCTGAAATGGCGAATACATG